>NC_073381.1:1049244-1081744 GCF_028641065.1 Leucoraja erinaceus | reverse complement strand
AATTAGGCCATTCGGCCCATCAAGTCTACTCCGCCATTCAATCATGGCTGATCTATCTCTCCCTCCTATCCCCATTCTCCTGCCTTCTCCCCATGACCTCTGACTTCCAACCTGTCCAAGTGATCCAAGATGGCGTCCGTAACCAGGCAACTCTTTGCATGCTGGTCACAGACATATATCTGTAATCAGGCATCACAGTCACTCCTCTCTTTTAAATATCTACTCTGGCAGCAGCATTTATTCCCTTTGTCTTGTATCTGTACACTGTGGACGGCTCGATTGTAATCGTGTATTGTCTTTCCGCTGACTGGTTAGCACGCAACGAAAGCTTTTCACTGTACCTCGGTAGACAATAGACAATAGGTGCAGGAGTAGGCCATTCGGCCCTTCGAGCCAGCACCGCCATTCAATGTGATCACGGCTGATCGTCCCCAATCAGTAGCCCATTCCTGCCTTCTCATCATATCCCCTGACTCCGCTATCTTTAAGAGCCCTACCTAGCTCTCCCTTGAAAGCACCGCCCTCTGAGGCAGAGAATTCCACAGACTCACAACTCTCTGTGAGGAATTATATTATCTAAATGGTGGCCGATTGGGAAAGGGGGAGATGCAGCGAGACCTGGGTGTCATGGTACACCAGTCACTGAAGGTAGGCATGCAGGTGCAGCAGGCAGTAAAGAAAGCGAATGGTATGTTAGCTTTCATTGCAAAAGGATTTGAGTATAGGAGCAGGGAGGTTCTACTGCAGTTGTACAGGGTCTTGGTGAGACCACACCTGGAGTATTGCGTACAGTTTTGGTCTCCAAATCTGAGGAAGGACATTATTGCCATAGAGGGAGTGGTGCAAAGTCGGTTCACCAGACTGATTCCTGGGATGTCAGGACTGTCTTATGAAGAAAGACTGGATAGACTTGGTTTATACTCTCTAGAATATAGGAGATTGAGAGGGGATCTTATAGAAACTTACAAAATTCTCAAGGGGTTGGACAGGCTAGATGCAGGAAGATTGTTCCCGATGTTGGGGAAGTCCAGGACAAGGGGTCACAGCTTAAGGATAAGGGGGAAATCCTTTAAAACCGAGATGAGAAGAACTTTTTTCACACAGAGAGTGGTGAATCTCTGTAACTCTCTGCCACAGAGGGTAGTCGAGGCCAGTTCATTGGCTATATTTAAGAGGGAGTTAGATGTGGCCCTTGTGGCTAAGGAGATCAGAGGGTATGGAGAGAAGGCAGGTACGGGATACTGAGTTGGATGATCAGCCATGATCATATTGAATGGCGGTGCAGGCTCGAAGGGCCGAATGGCCTACTCCTGCCCCTAATTTCTATGTTTCTCTGTGAGGAAAACGTGAACTAAACTCAAACCCTTTCTGTGGAGTCCCTGCTTCCTCAACTCTACCTGACCCTCCATTAATCTTCGTATTACCTTCCTAAACGTGGCCACAAAGCCATCTGTTCTATTATCCTGGACATGAAGGTATACCGTGAGAAGCAACGGAGCCAACCCCTGCAGAAAGCCACTAGTCACCACTAATCATGGCTGATCTATCTCTCCCTCTCAACCCCGTTCTTCAGCCTTCTCCCCATAACCCCTGACACCCGTACTAGTCAAGAACCTGTCATTCCACCGAGTCCGCACTGACCAGCGATCACCCCGTACACTTGCACTATCCTACACACTAGGGACAATTTTACCAACGCCAATTAAACTCCAGACCTGTCCATCTGGTGTGGGAGGAAACCGGAGCACCCGGGGAAAACCCACGCAGGTCACGGGGAGAAGGGGAAGTCAAGTCACGAGATTTTAGTGTCATGTGTCCCAGATAGGTGCGGTTCCCGGAGGTTGCAGGTGGTTGCCGGAGGTTGCAGGTGGTTGCCGGAGGTTGCAGGCAGTGGAAGCAGGTAGGGAGACTGACAAAAACCTCCGGGAACCGCATGGAAACCTTGGGTGGGGCGCAAAGTCTCCAGAGGTTTCCGTTCAGGTTTCCTAAGTGGGACATGGGGCTTTAGAATAAACGGGAGGTCATTTAAGACTGAGGTGAGGAAAACCTTTTTCACCCAGAGAGTTGTGAATTTATGGAATTCCCAGCCACAGAGGGCAGTGGAGGCCAAGTCACTGGGTGGATTTAAGAGAGAGTTAGATAGAGCTGTAGGGGCTAGTGGAGTCAAGGGATATGGGGAGAAGGCAGGCACGGGTTATTGATAGGGGACGATCAGCCATGATCGCAATAAATGGTGGTGCTGGCTCGAAGGGCCGAATGGCCTCCTCCTGCACCTTTTTTCTGTTTCTTTGTTTCTATGTTTGTATGGCTGTGGGGAAGAAGCTGTCCTGAACCTGGATGTTGCAGATTTCAGGCTCCTGTACCTTCAACCTGATGGCAGCGGAGAGATGAGTGTGTGGACAGAAGGTACAAACTCCATACGTGTAATCAGGATCAAACCTGAGACTCTGGCGCTGTGAGGCAGTAACTCTACCGCTGTGCCACTGTAATTGAGTTTAGTTTATTGTCACGTGTACCGAGGTACAGTGAAAAGCTTCTGTTGCGTGCTAACTAGTCAGCGGAAAGACAATACATGATTACAATTAGGTCATCTATAGATATAGGATAAAGGGCATAACAGTATAGGAGCAGGGAGGTTCTACTGCAGTTGTACAGGGTCTTGGTGAGACCACACCTGGAGTATTGCGTACAGTTTTGGTCTCCAAATCTGAGGAAGGACATTATTGCCATAGAGGGAGTGCAGAGAAGGTTCACCAGACTGATTCCTGGGATGTCAGGACCGTCTTATGAAGAAAGACTGGATAGACTTGGTTTATACTCTCTAGAATTTAGGAGCTTGAGAGGGATCTTATAGAAACTTACAAAATTCTTAAGGGATTGGACAGGCTAGATGCAGGAAGATTGCTCCCGATGTTGGGGAAGTCCAGGACAAGGGGTCACAGCTTAAGGATAAGGGGGAAATCCTTTAAAACCGAGATGAGAAGAACTTTTTTCACACAGAGAGTGGTGAATCTCTGGAACTCTCTGCCACAGAGGGTAGTCGAGGCCAGTTCATTGGCTATATTTAAGAGGGAGTTAGATGTGGCCCTTGTGGCTAAGGGGATCAGGGGGTATGGAGAGAAGGCAGGTACGGGATACTGAGTTGGATGATCAGCCATGATCATATTGAATGGCGGTGCAGGCTCGAAGGGCCGAATGGCCTACTCCTGCACCTAATTTCTATGTTTCTATAACGTTTATTGCAAGATAAAGTCCTGTATAGTCTAATATGGGGGGTACTATGGTACAGCGGTAGAGTTGCTGCCTCACAGCGCCAGAGACCCGGGTTCAATCCTGCCTACGGGTGCTGTCTGTACGGAATTCTCCCCGTGACCTGCGTGGGTTTTCTCCGGGTGCTCCGGTTTCCTCCCACACTCCAAAGACGTGCAGGTTTGTAGGTTAATTGGCTTGGTGTAAATGTAAATTGTCCCTAGTGTGTGTGTAGGATAGTGCAAGTGTGCGGGGATCGCTGGTCGGCGCAGGCTCGGGGGGCCGAAGGGCCTGTTTCCGCGCTGCATCTCTGAACTAAACTGAGCGAAACAATCAAAGATGGTCTCCAATGAGGTGGATGGGTGGTCAGGGCCGATCTCTGGTTGTTTTTTTGTGTGGTTCACATGCTTGATCAATGGTGTTTTATCATTAATGTTTTATTATTATTAATGTTTAGTGTTTTCTGAGTCATTCGTAACTGTCACTGTATGTCATGTTGTTACTTGTGGGCGGAGCACCAAGGCAAATTCCTTGTATGGGAATACTTGGCCAATAAACTTACTTACTTACTTACTTCAGTTGCCTAATAACATCTGGCAAGAAACTGTCCCCGAATCTGGAGGTGTGCGTTTTCACACATCTGTACCTCTTGCATCCTCCAACCTCATCCACTGCATCCGCTGCTCTAGATGTCAGCTGATTTACATCGGGGAGACTAAGCGGAGGTTGGGAGATCGTTTTGCCGAACACCTCCGCTCAGTCCGCAATAACCTACCTGAACTCCCGGTGGCTCAGCACTTCAACTCCCCCTCCCATTCCCAATTCGACCTCTCTGTCCTGGGTCTCCTCCATTGCCAGAGCGAGCAACACCGGAAATTGGAGGAACAGCACCTCGTATTCCGCCTGGGTTGCTTGCATCCGGGTGGCATGAATGTTGAATTCTCCCAATTTTGCTAGCCCTTGCTGTCCTCCTCCCCTTCCTTAACCCTCGAGCTGTCTCCTCCCATCCCCCCGCCCTCGGGCTCCCTCCTCCCCCCTTTTTCCTTCCTTCTCCCCTCCCACCCCCCATCAGTCTGAAGAAGGGTTTCGGCCCGAAACGTCGCCTATTTCCTTCGCTCCATAGATGCTGCTGCACCCGCTGAGTTTCTCCAGCATTTTTGTGTACCTTGTACCTCTTGCCCGATGGGAGAGGGGATAAGAGGGAGCGTTCAGGCCAGGGGCGAGCCTGGTCTGTGATTATTGGACTATATGTTCGGGTATGCGGTGAATCCTCACTCTGCCCGTCTCTCGACAGGGAGGTCTTCCTCTCCGCTGGCAGTGTGGCTGCATTCCACACGCCGTGACGGACGGGTAGTTATGGGGCACTGCCCTCCATGAGTAGCCTCTTAGAACTCTCCCTGTGTGTACACTCAAATCCCCTTTTGCTAGCAGGGGGGAAACCATCACATTCTTGCTATTGAGGGAGTGCAGCGTGGGTTTACAAGGTTAATTCCCGGGATTTCCTATTGTCGATTGAAAGCGGAGCTCCCGGGGAGGAAATCCAACACGGGTCACGGGGGGGAGAACGAGCTGGGCCATCTCCTGACCGCGGGACACATCCGCTGCGCACGGCTCGCCAGAGATGCTGGTTCTCACACCTTGTCTCTCTGTTTGTCGCCCCGACACGCCACCGGGGCAGGCTCGGAGCTGCAGGAGATCCAGAGTCAGGTGGACAAGCTGCGTAATCCCCGAGACCCATCGGCAGTCGCCACGTTTCTGTCTCTCAGGAGGGAGGTCATGTTCCTGCAGTTCGACGCTGCGGTTCGCCACTTAATCAGGTAACGGCTTCATTGTCTTCATTGTCTGGGACGTTCTGCCGTGAAACGCACAAACGTTCATGTTCCAGGACCAGAATTAGGCCATTCGGCCCATCAAGTCTACTCCGCCATTCAATCATGGCTGATCTATCTCTCCCTGCTATCCCCATTCTCCTGCCTTCTCCCCATGACCTCTGACTTCCAACCTGTCCAAGTGATCCAAGATGGCGTCCGTAACCAGGCAACTCTTTGCATGCTGGTCACAGATATATATCTGTAATCAGGCATCACAGTCACTCCTCTCTTTTAAATATCTACTCCGGCAGCAGCATTTATTCCCTTTGTCTTGTATCTGTACACCGTGGACGGCTCGATTGTAATCGTGTATTGTCTTTCCGCTGACTGGTTAGCACGCAATGAAAGCTTTTCACTGTACCTCGGTAGACAATAGACAATAGGTGCAGGAGTAGGCCATTCGGCCCTTCGAGCCAGCACTGCCATTCATGGCTGATCATCCCCAATCAGTAGCCCGTTCCTGCCTACTCCCCATATCCCCTGACTCCACTTCTTTAAGAGCCCTATCTAGCTCTCTCTTGAACGTATCAAGAGCACCGGCCTCCACCGCCCTCTGAGGCAGAGAATTCCACAGACTCACCACTCTCTGTGAGGAAAACATGAACTAAACTCAAACCCTTTCTGTGGAGTCCCTGCTTCCTCAGCTCTACCAGACCCTCCATTAATCTTCGTATTACCTTCCTAAACGTGGCCACAAAGCCATCGTTCTATTATCCTGGACATGAAGATATACCGTTAGAAGATATACCTGCAGAAAGCCACTAGTCACCACTAATCATGGCTGATCTATGTCTCCCTCTCAACCCCGATCTTCAGCCTTCTCCCCATAACCCCTGACACCCGTCAAGAACCTGTCATTTCCACCGAGTCCGTACTAACCAGCGATCATCCCGTACACTTGCACTATCCTACACACTAGGGACAATTTCACCAAAGCCAATTAAACTCCAAACCTGTCCATCTTCAGAGTGTGGGAGGAAACCGGAGCACCCGGGGAAAACCCACGCAGGTCCCGGGGAGAAGGTCAAGTCGAGTCACGAGATTTTAGTGTCATGTGTCCCAGATAGGTGCGGTACCTGGAGGTTTGCAGGTGGTTGCCGGAGGTTGCAGGCAGTGGAAGCTGGCAGGGAGACTGACAAAAACCTCCGGGAACCGCATGGAAACCTTGGGTGGGGCGCAAAGTCTCCAGAGGTTTCCGTTCAGGTTTCCTAAGTGGGACATGGGGCTTTAGAATAAAGGGGAGGTCATTTAAGACTGAGGCGAGGAAAACCTTTTTCACCCAGAGAGTTGTGAATTTATGGAATTCCCTGCCACAGAGGGCAGTGGAGGCCAAGTCACTGGATGCATTTAAGAGAGAGTTAGATAGAGCTCTAGGGGCTAGTGGAGTCAAGGGATATGGGGAGAAGGCAGGCACGGGTTATTGATAGGAGACGATCAACCATGATCACAATGAATGGCGGTGCTGGCTCGAAGGGCCGAATGGCCTCCTCCTGCACCTATTGTCTATGTTTCTTTGTTTCTATGTTTGTATGGCTGTGGGAAAGAAGCTGTTCCTGAACCTGGATGTTGCAGATTTCAGGCTCCTGTACCTTCGACCTGATGGCAGCGGGGAGATGAGTGTGTGGACAGAAGGTACAAACTCCATACGTGTAATCAGGATCAACCCGAGACTCTGGCGCTGTGAGGCAGTAACTCTACCGCTGCGCCACTGTAATTGAGTCTAGTTTATTGTCACGTGTACCGAGGTACAGTGAAAAGCTTCTGTTGCGTGCTATCCAGTCAGCGGAAAGACAATACATGATTACAATTAGGTCATCTATAGATATAGGATAAAGGGCATAACAGTATAGGAGCAGGGAGGTTCTACTGCAGTTGTACAGGGTCTTGGTGAGACCACACCTGGAGTATTGCGTACAGTTTTGGTCTCCAAATCTGAGGAAGGACATTATTGCCATAAAGGGAGTGCAGAGACGGTTCACCAGACTGATTCCTGGGATGTCAGGACTGTCTTATGAAGAAAGACTGGATAGACTTGGTTTATACTCTCTAGAATTTAGGAGCTTGAGAGGGGATCTTATAGAAACTTACAAAATTCTTAAGGGGTTGGACAGGCTAGATGCAGGAAGATTGCTCCCGATGTTGGGGAAGTCCAGGACAAGGGGTCACAGCTTAAGGATAAGGGGGTAATCCTTTAAAACCGAGATGAGAAGAACCTTTTTCACACAGAGAGTGGTGAATCTCTGGAACTCTCTGCCGCAGAGGGTAGTCGAGGCCAGTTCATTGGCTATATTTAAGAGGGAGTTAGATGTGGCCCTTGTGGCTAAGGGGATCAGAGGGTATGGAGAGAAGGCAGGTACGGGATACTGAGTTGGATGATCAGCTATGATCATATTGAATGGCGGTGCAGGCTCGAAGGGCCGAATGGCCTACTCCTGCACCTAATTTCTATGTTTCTATGTTTCTATAACGTTTATTGCAAGATAAAGTCCTGTATAGTCTAATATGGGGGGTACTATGGTACAGCGGTAGAGTTGCTGCCTCACAGCGCCAGAGACCCGGGTTCAATCCTGACTACGGGCGCTGTCTGTACGGAATTTGTACGTTCTCCCCGTGACCTGCGTGGGTTTTCTCCGGGTGCTCCGGTTTCCTCCCACACTCCAAAGACGTGCAGGTTTGTAGGTTAATTGGCTTGGTGTAAATGTAAATTGTCCCTAGTGTGTGTGTAGGATAGTGCAAGTGTGCGGGGATCGCTGGTCGGCGCAGGCTCGGGGGGCCGAAGGGCCTGTTTCCGCGCTGCATCTCTGAACTAAACTGAGTGAAACAATCAAAGATGGTCCGATGGTCTCTAATGAGGTGGATGGGTGGTCAGGGCCGATCTCTGGTTGTTTTTTTTGTTGGTTCACATGCTTGATCAATGGTGTTTTATCATTAATGTTTTATTATTATTAATGTTTAGTGTTTTCGTAACTGTCACTGTATGTCATGTTGTTACTTGTGGGCGGAGCACCAAGGCAAATTCCTTGTATGTGAGTACTTGGCCAATAAACTTACTTACTTACTTACTTCAGTTGCCTAATAACATCTGGCAAGAAACTGTCCCTAAATCTGGAGGTGTGCGTTTTCACACATCTGTACCTCTTGCATCCTCCAACCTCATCCACTGCATCCGCTGCTCTAGATGCCAGCTGATTTACATCGGGGAGACCAAGCGGCGGTTGGGCGATCATTTCGCCGAACACCTCCGCTCAGTCCGCAATAACCTACCTGAACTCCCGGTGGCTCAGCACTTCAACTCCCCCTCCCATTCCCAATCCGACCTCTCTGTCCTGGGTCTCCTCCATTGCCAGGGTGAGCAACACCGGAAATTGGAGGAGCAGCACCTAATATTCCGCCTGGGTTGCTTGCATCCGGGTGGCATGAATGTTGAATTCTCCCAATTTTGCTAGCCCTTGCTGTCTCCTCCCCTTCCTTAACCCTCGAGCTGTCTCCTCCCATCCCCCCGCCCTCGGGCTCCTCCTCCTCCCCTTTTTCCTTCCTTCTCCCCTCCCACCCCCCGTCAGTCTGAAGAAGGGTTTCGGCCCGAAACGTCGCCTATTTTCTTCGCTCCATAGATGCTGCTGCACCCGCCGAGTTTCTCCAGCATTTTTGTGTACCTTGTACCTCTTGCCCGATGGGAGAGGGGATAAGAGGGAGCGTTCAGGCCAGGGGCGAGCCTGGTCCGTGATTATTGGACTATATGTGCGGGTATGCGGTGAATCCTCTCTCTGCCCGTCTCTCGACAGGGAGGTCTTCCTCTCCGCTGGCAGTGTGGCTGCATTCCAGGCCGTGACGGACGGGATGTATGGAGCACTGCCCTCCATGAGTAGCTCTGTGACCAGCAGCCTCTACTCCTCCTTACTTCCCTTGCCTCAGCCATTGGATGCCTGGAGTCACAAGGTCAGTGTGCCATGCTGGCCCAACCAAGTCAGGTGCAGCGGGTAGAGCTGCTGCCTCACAGCGCCAGAGACCCGTGTTCAATAACCATATAACCATATAACAATTACAGCATGGAAACAGGCCATCTCGGCCCTACAAGTCCGTGCCGAACAACTTTTTTTTCCCTTAGTCCCACCTGCCTGCACTCATACCATAACCCTCCATTCCCTTCTCATCCATATGCCTATCCAATTTATTTTTAAATGATACCAACGAACCTGCCTCCACCACTTCCACTGGAAGCTCATTCCACACCGCTACCACTCTCTGAGTAAAGAAGTTCCCCCTCATGTTACCCCTAAACTTCTGTCCTTTAATTCTGAAGTCATGTCCTCTTGTTTGAATCTTCTCTATTCTCAAATGGAAAAGCTTGTCCACATGAACTCTGTCTATCTCTCTCATCAATTTAAAGAGCTCTATCAAGTCCCCCCCTTAACCTTCTGCGCTCCAGAGAATAAAGACCTAACTTATTGAACCTTTCTCTGTAACTTAGTTGTTGAAACCCAGGCAACATTCTAGTAAATCTCCTCTGTACTCTCTCTATTTTGTTGACATCCTTCCTATAATTGGGCGACCAAAATTGTACACCATACTCCAGATTTGGTCTCACCAATGCCTTGTACAATTTTAACATTACATCCCAGCTTCTATACTCAATGCTCTGATTTATAAAGGCTAGCATACCAAAAGCTTTCTTTACCACCCTATCTATATGAGATTCCACCTTCAAGGAACTATGCACGGTTATACCCAGATCCCTCTGTTCAACTGTATTCTTCAAATGCCCTCAATCCTGACCACGGGTGCTTTCTGTACGGCGCTTGTACCTTCTCCCCGTGGCCTGCGTGGGTTTTCTCCAGGTGCTCCGGTTTCCTCCCACACTCCAAAGACGTGCAGGTTTGTAGGTTAATTGGCTTCTGTATATCGTGAAATTGTCCCTAGTGTGTAGGATAGTGCTGGTGTACGGGGTGATCACTGGTTGGTCCGGACTCGTTGGGCCGAAGGGCCTGTTTGCACACTCTATCTTGAAAGTAAAGTTTAAAGTCTAATGGGCCTGTCCCACTTACGCAACTTTTTCGGCAACTTGCCAGCACCTGTCATAGGTCGCCGAAAATTTTCGACAGGTTGAAAATCCAGCGGCGACCAGAACAAGGTATGACTCTTTGTCGCCAGCGTGTCACCTGTATGGGCGTGAGTCGTCTCCTCAGTCGCCCAAAGAGTCGTAGTGTCTTTCTGGTCACCGCTGGATTTTCAACCTGTCAAAAATTTCACGTTGAACATTTCGGCGACCTGCAAAGACCTATGTCACTGAAAAAGGTTGGGTAAGTGGGACAGGCCGATAAGCTAGTCCCACCTGCCTGCGATACCCCATACCCCTCTAAACCATCCTATCCATGTACCTGCCCTCATTGTTTTGGGACCAGAGTGGGGAGTTATAACTGAAGGGATTTTGCCACCTATCCTCACTGATTGTGTTCTGTGGACTTTTATTTATGAATAGAAACATAGAAACATAGAAAATAGGTGCAGGAGTAGGCCATTCGGCCCTTCGAGCCTGCACCGCCATTCAATATGATCATGGCTGATCATCCAACTCAGTATCCCGTACCTGCCTTCTCTCCATCCCCCACTGACCCCCTTAGCCACAAGGGCCACATCTAACTCCCTCTTAAATATAGCCAATGAACTGGCCTCGACTACCCTCTGTGGCAGAGAGTTCCAGAGATTCACCACTCTGTGTGAAAAAAGTTCTTCTCATCCCGGTTTTAAAGGATTTCCCCCTTATCCTTAAGCTGTGACCCCTTGTCCTGGACTTCCCCAACATCGGGAGCAAACTTCCTGCATCTAGCCTGTCCAACCCCTTAAGAATTTTGTAAGTTTCTATAAGATTCCCTCTCAATCTCGTAAATTCTAGAAAGTATAAACCAAGTCTATCCAGTCTTTCTTCATAAGACAGTCCTGACATCCCAGGAATCAGTCTGGTGAACTCTATGGCATTACCTAACTTGACTGGATAGCATTAAAAGCTGAACCGAATAGTGAAAGGCCTGGATAGAGTGGATGTGGAGAGGACGTTCCCACCAGTGGGAGAGTCTAGGACTAGAGGCCGGAGCCTCAGAATTAAAGGATGTTCATTTAGGAAGGCGGCGAGGAGGAATTTCTTTAGCCAGAGGGTGGTGAATCTGTGGAATTCGATGCCACAGAAGGCTGTGGAGGCCAAGTCAATGGATATTTGTAAGGCAGAGATAGATAGATTCTTGATTAGTACAAGTGTCAGGGGTTATGGAGAGAAGGCAGGTGAATGGGGTTGAGAGGAAGACATGGATCAGCCATGATTGAACGGCAGAATAGACTTGATGGGCCGAATGGCCTAATTCTGCTGCTACGACTTGTGAATTTATGATATATCTGTAGCCCTAGATATAGCTGGTAGGGCTAACGGAGTCAGGGGATATGGGGAGAAGGTAGGAACGGGGTAACTGATTGGGGATGATCAGCCATGATCACATTGAATGGCGGTGCTGGCCCGAAGCGCCGAATGGCCTCCTCCTGTACCTGTTGGCTATTGTGTCTACGGTTGTTTGCTTCTATTCTTGATCCCAAGGTATTTTCTGTTCCAGGCTCTCGTGCTGTTTCCCTGGCGATCATTCCTAGCGAGGGAAGGGCCTGTACCAGGAATGATCAGTAACCTGCAGAGCATGGAGTACAGTGTACAGGTGGGCTCACCTCCTCTTCAACACAGTGCACCTTAGTTGGTGTTTCCTGCTCATACATTGTACCTCGCCATTGTTCATTGTACCCCCCCCATTCTCCAATTGTAGAGTCGTAGTCACACACAGTGTGGAAACAGGCCCTTCATCCCAACTAGCCCACACCCGCCAACATGTCCCATCTACACTAGTCCCACCTGCCTGCGTTTGGCCCATTTCCCTCTAAACCCGTCCTATCCACGTAACTGTCTAAATCAGGGGCCGACAACCTGCGGCCCGTGGGCCGAATCCGGCCCGTGACCCAAAATCATCCGGTCCACAGGCGGATTTTGTTTTCAATTCGTTTTCGAGACCTGGGAACTGCAGCCAGTCCCGGGGACTCGAGGGATCTGGGAACTGAAGCCAGTCCCGGGGACTCGCAGGCGACTTGGGAACTGCAGAAAACTAATTGAAAAAGCACGTGAAAACAAATGCGAAAAACGACAGCAAGTGTCACACTAGTTAGTACTGTATATATTATTAGTACGTATTATTACTAATTTGTGTATTATTAGTATGATTTATTACTTATTTATGTATTATTAGTAAATTATTACTATTAATGTATTATTAGTGTATTATTACTAATCTGTGTATTATTAGTATGTATTATTACTATTTTGTGTATTATTAGTACGTATTATTACTAATTTATGTATTATTAGTATATTACTACTATTTATGTATTATTAGTATGTATTATTACTAATTTGTGTATTATTAGTATGTATTATTACTAATTTGTGTATTATTAGTATGTATTATTACTAATTTGTGTATTATTAGTATATTATTACTATTTATGTATTATTAGTATATTATTACTATTTATGTATTATTAGTATATTATTACTATTTATGTATTATTAGTATGTATTATTACTAATTTGTGTATTATTAGTATGTATTATTACTATTTATGTATTATTAGTATATTATTACTATTTATGTATTATTAGTATGTATTATTACTAATTTGTGTATTATTAGTATGTATTATTACTATTTATGTATTATTAGTATATTATTACTATTTATGTATTATTAGTATGTATTATTACTAATTTGTGTATTATTAGTATGTATTATTACTAATTTGTGTATTATTAGTATGTATTATTACTCATTTGTGTATTATTAGTATGTATTATTACTTATTTGTGTATTATTAGTATGTATTATTACTAATTACTAATTTAGTTAGCATGTATTATTATTACCTCCATTTATTAGCTGTGACAATAGATGTGGCCCGCTATCGGATCACAAACATGGATCCTGGCCCCTATGCAGAACAAGGTTGCCGACCCCTGGTCTAAATGTTTCTTAACCGTTGTGATAGTCCCAGCCTCAACTAACTCCTCTGGCCGCTCGTTCCATACACCCACCACCCTCTCTGTGGAAAAACGTTACCCCTCAGATTCCTATCAAATCTTTTCCCCCCCCCCCCCCCCAAACCTTTGGTTCTCGATTCCCCTATTCTGGGCAAACTTACTTACTTAGTGTGTTGGAGAGTGCTAGTGGGCGGGGATTGCTGGTCGGCGAGGTCTAGGACTTGTTTCCACGCTGTATCTCTAAACTAAACTAAAGGCTTGTCTGCTGGTGTTGCCCCCCTCTCTCTGCGACCCAGATGTGTCTGAGCGGCCTGAAGGACCGTGAGCGTATCGTGGCTAATGGTGAGCTTGCTGGGGTGTCTCTGCTGATGGAAGATGTGGTGCAGAGCGTGAGTCAGGCGCCTATGTTTCCCGAGGAGGACGGGGCCGCGGAGGACATGTTGGAAGCCAAAACGGAGGAGGTAAAAACACTCAACAGACGCTGTGTTACAACGAGCAGGATGACAAAGTTAGGATCCGACATCATCCAACACAGACGCAAAATGCTGGAGTAACTCAGCGGGACGGGCAGCATCTCCAGCATTTGGGCCTGTAGAAACATAGAAACATAGAAATTAGGTGCAGGAGTAGGCCATTCGGCCCTTCGAGCCTGCACCGCCATTCAATATGATCATGGCTGATCATCCAACTCAGTATCCTGTACCTGCCTTCTCTCCATACCCCGTGTTCCCTTTAGCCACAAGGGCCACATCTAACTCCCTCTTAAATATAGCCAATGAACTGTGGCCTCAACTACCCTCTGCGGCAGAGAGTTCCAGAGATTCACCACTCTCTGTGTGAAAAAAGTTCTTCTCATCTCGGTTTTAAAGGATTTCCCCCTTATCCTTAAGCTGTGACCCCTTGTCCTGGACTTCCCCAACATCGGGAACAATCTTCCTGCATCTAGCCTGTCCAACCCCTTAAGAATTTTGTAAGTTTCTATAAGATCCCCTCTCAATCTCCTAAATTCTAGAGAGTATAAACCAAGTCTATCCAGTCTTTCTTCATAAGACAGTCCTGACATCCCAGGAATCAGTCTGGTGAACCTTCTCTGCACTCCCTCTATGGCAATAATGTCCTTCCTCAGATTTGGAGACCAAAACTGTACGCAATACTCCAGGTGTGGTCTCACCAAGACCCTGTACAACTGCAGTAGAACCTCCCTGCTCCTGTATAACTGGTTTATACTCTCTACAATTTAGGAGATTGAGAGGGGATCTTATAGAAACTTACAACATTCTTAAGGGGTTGGACAGGCTAGATGCAGGAAGATTGTTCCCGATGTTGGGGAAATCCAGGACAAGGGGTCACAGCTTAAGGATAACGGGGGAAATCCTTTAAAACCGAGATGAGGAAATCTTTTTTCACACAGAGAGTGGTGAGTCTCTGGAACACTCTGCTGCAGAGGGTAGTTGAGGCCACTTCATTGGCTATATTTAAGAGGGAGTTAGATGTGGCCCTTGTGGCTAAGGGGATCAAGGGTATGGAGAGAAGGCAGGTACGGGATACTGAGTTGGATGATCAGCCATGATCATATTGAATGGCGGTGCAGGCGCGAAGGGCCGAATGGCCTACTCCTGCGCCTAATTTCTATGTTTCTATGTTCTATGTTTAGTCGGAGGGTGGTGAAACTGTGGTATTCTTTGCCACAGAAGGCTGTGGTGGCCATGTCAATGGATATTTTTAAGGCATAGATAGATTTTTTGATTAGTACGGGTGTCAGAGGTCTATGGGGAGAAGGCAGGAGAATGGGGTTCAGAGGGCGAGATAGATCAGCCATGATTGAATGGCAGGGAAGACTTGATGGGCCGGAAGGCCTAATTCTACTCCTATCACTTATGATCTTATAATCCCTGTTATTTACTCCAGGACTCTGCCATTGAAGAAGAAACGGATGGAACGCAGACGCCAGCCAACAAAATCACGTCCCCTTCAAAAGCAGCTGACCCCATATGGATGTACAAGGTGCTGAAATCCTTTCTGATCGTGTGGAAACAGCTGGAGGTATTTAAGGAGGAGTGGGGCAAGCTGAAGCTCGGCGTGGAACAAGTCAACTCTGCTGCCCTCTACAAACAGTTCTGCAAAGTATACAGGTGAGATTAAAGTCTGCAGATTGTAATGTAGGTATAGACAATAGACAATAGGTGCAGGAGTAGGCCATTCGGCCCTTCGAACCAGCACCACTGTTCAATGTGATCATGGCTGATCATCCCCAATCAGTACCCCGTTCCTGCCTTCTCCCCATATCCCCTGACTCCGCTATCTTTAAGACTCCTATCTAGCTCTCTCTTGAAAGTATCCAGAGAACCGCCCTCTGAGGCAGAGAATTCCACAGACTCACACCTCTCTGTGAGAAAAAGTGTTTCCTCGTCTCCGTTCTAATTGGCTTAGCCTTTATTCTTAAACTGTGGCCCCTGGTTCTGGACTCCCGCAACATCGGGAACTTTCATGGAAGGACATTCTTGCTATTGAGGGGGTGCAGCGTAGGTTTACAAGGTTAATTCCCGGGATGGTGGGACTGTCATATGCTGGGAGAATGGAATGGCTGGGCTTGTACACTCTGGAGTTTAGAAGGATGAGGGGGGATCTCATTGAAACATATAAGATTGTTAAGGGTTTGGACACGCTAGTGGCAGGAAACATGTTCCCGATGTTGGGGGAGTCAAGAACCAGGGGCCACACATTGAAGCTTGTTAAGGGTTTGGACAGCGGAGTCAGGGTATATGGGGAGAAGGCAGGAACGGGGTACTGATTGGGGCTGATCAGCCATGATCACATTGAATGGCGGTGCTGGCTCGAAGGGCCGAATGGCCTACTCCGGCACCTGTTGCCTACTGTTACCAGTGGGCACCAGAGTATTTGTTGATGATAAAGACTAAGGGCAACTGAAGACCCTGATAAAAGATCGCTGCAATTGAAGACTTGATCGTCCGTTGCAGGCTGGAGATCCTGTACCCGGCCCTGAAGCCAGTGGCCAGTCGGCTAGGTCTGGAGGAGGAGTACGAGAGAATGATGATGGACGATCTGCCGCTGCTGCCACCCAAAGGCACGTCAGAGATGGAGACAAAGAGTCGGCAGGTGGGTTGCGAGCGTCGGGGGCGAAGGACCAGCAGACGGACTGGTCACGTTTGGGTCGGGACACCTCCTCACACTTACTCACTGTCCCCACACACACAGCCTGACATAGCTGGGGCTGCTCCATGCCAGGGTGCCATTCCCAGAGTCAGAGAGTGATACAGCGTGGAAACAGGCCCTTCGGCTCAACTTGCCCATGCTGACCGAGGTGCCCCATCTACACTGGTCCCACATGCCCGCGTCCTATCACAATGAATGGCGGTGCTGGCTCGAAGGACCAAATGGCCTCCTCCTGCACCTATTTTCAATGTTTCTATGTTTCTATCCATGTACCTGTCCATTTCATTGTTATACTGCCTGCCTCAAAACAGGAGTAAAAGCAGGGATGTAATGCTGAGGGTTTGGTCAGACCAAAAGACACTGGTCAGGCCGCATTTGGAATACTATGAACAATTTTGGACCTCATTTCTGAGGAAGGATGTGCTGGCTCGGTAGAGGGTACAGAGGAGGTTTACAAGAATGATCCCAGGAATGAGTGGGTTAACATATGATGAGCATTTGTCGGCACTGGGCCTGTACTCGCTGGAGTTTAGAAGGATGAGGGGGGGGGGACCTCATTGAAACTCACCAAATGGTGAACGGCTTGGATAGAGTGGATGTGGAGAGGATGGTGCCACTAGTGGGAGAGTCTAGGACCAGAGGTCATAGCCTCAGGATGTTCCTTTCGGAAGGAGATGAGGAGGAATTTCTTTAGTCGGAGGGTGGTGAATCTGTGGAATTCATTGCCACAGAAGGCTGTGGAGGCCAAGTCAATGGATATTTTTAAGGTGGAGTTTGACAGATTCTTGATTAGTACTAGTGTCCGGGAGAGAAGGCGGGAGAATGAGGACAAGAGTGAGAGATAGATCTGCCATGATTAAATGATGGACTGGATAGAAACATAGACAATAGGTGCAGGAGTAGACCATTCAGCCCTTCGAGCCTGCACCGCCATTCAATATGATCATGGCTAATCATCTAAAATCAGTAACCCGTTCCTGCCTTTCCCCCCATATCCCTTGATTCCTTTAGCCCTAAGAGCTAAATCTAACTCCCTCTTGAAATGGGCCGAATGGCCTCATTCTGCTCCTATCACATGAACTTATGAAACATAGAAACATAGAAATTAGGTGCAGGAGTAGGCCATTCGGCCCTTCGAGCCTGCACCGCCATTCAATATGACCATGGCTGATCATCCAACAGTATCCTGTACCTGCCTTCTCTCCATACCCGCTGATCCCCTCAGCCACAAGGGCCACATCTAACACCCTCTTAAATATAGCCAATGAACTGGCCTCGACTACCCTCTGTGGCAGAGAGTTCCACAGATTCACCACTCTCTGTGTGAAAAAAGTTCTTCTCATCGGTTTGAAAGGATTTCCCCCTTATCCTTAAGCTGTGACCCCTTGTCCTGGACTTCCCCAACATCGGGAGCAATCTTCCTGCATCTAGCCTGTCCAACCCCTTAAGAATTTTGTAAGTTTCTATAAGATCATGAACATAACTGATTGAAATAAATGTTGTTCAAAAAAGAACTGCAGATGCTGGAAAAATCAAAGATAGACAAAAATGCTGGAGAAACTCTGCGGGTGAGGCAGCATCTATGGAGCGAGGGAATAGGCAACGTTTCGGGTCGAGACCCTTGTTCAGACTGATGTCGGGAGGCAGGGGTGGGGCGGGAAGAGGAAAGGAAGAGGCGGAGACAGTGGGCTGTGGGAGAGCTGGGAAGGGGAGGGGAAGGAGGGAGAAAGCAGGGACTACCTGAAATTGGAGAAGTCAATGTTCGTACCGCTGGGGTGTAAACTACCCAAGCGAAATACGAGGTGCTGCTCCTCCAATTTACGGTGGGACTCACTCTGGCCATGGAGGAGGCCCAGGACAGAAAGGTCGGATTGGGAATGGGAGGGGGAGTTGAAGTGCTGAGCCACCGGGAGATCAGGTTGGTTATTGCGAACTGAGCGGAGGTGTTGGGCGAAGCGATCGCCAAGCCTACGCTTGGTCTCACCGATGTAGAGCAGCCGACACCTAGAGCAGCGGATGCAGTAGATGAGGTTGGAGGAGATGCAGGCGAATAAATAGATGTCTTGCTTCAGACAAAAATGCTGGAGAAACTCAGCGGGCGAGGCAGCATCTATGGAGCGAGGGAATAGGCGACGTTTCGGGTCGAGACCCTTGGGTCTCGACCCGAAACGTCGCCTATTCCCTCGCTCCATAGATGCGGCCTCGCCCGCTGAAATAAATGTCTTCATCGCTTGTTACAGCTGCAAAAACTCCTGGAGAGTATGGAATGTTACATGATCCGGGAACTTCAGAGAAAGATAGCGAGGGAGTTGACCCTTGTCATGTCGGAGAGAGCCCGAGGAGAGGCATCGCTGCCAACAGGTAACGGATTTACAGAGGGGCTACACGCTGTTCCACGGGCACCCTGGGGGATTTCCGGGACTGCTGGGCACCGCGGGGGGGTTGAGTGCGTTCCTCGACAATAGACAATAGACAATAGGTGCAGGAGCAGGCCATTCGGCCCTTCAAGCCAGCGCCGCCATTCAATGTGATCATGGCTGAGGAGGGCAGTGGAGGCCAAGTCACTGGATGGTTTTAAGAGAGAGTTAGATAGAGCTCTAGGGGCTAGTGGAGTCGAGGGATATGGGGAGAAGGCAGGCATGGGTTATTGATAGGGGACGATCAGCCATGATCACAATGAATGGCGATGCTGGCTCGAAGGGCCGAATGGCCTCCTCCTGCAACTATATTCTATGTTTCTATGACTCCGCTATTTTTAAGAGCCCTATCTAGCTCTCTCTTGAAAGTACCCAGAGAACCGGCCTCCACCACCCTCTGAGGCAGAGAATTCCACACACTCACAACTCTCTGGGTGAAAAAGTGTTTCCTCGTCTCCGTTCTAAATGGCTTACCCCTTATTCTTAAACTGGGGCCCCTGGTTCTGGACTCCCCCAACATCGGGAACATGTTTCCTGCCTCCAGCGTGTCCAAACCCTTAATAATCTTATATGTTTCAATAAGATACCCTCTCATCCTTCTAAACTCCAGAGTATACAAGCCCAGCTGCTCCATTCTCTCAGCATATGACAGTCCCGCCATCCCGGGAAGTAACCTTGTGAACCTACGCTGCACTCCCTCAATAGCAAGAATGTCCTTCCTCAAATTAGGGGACCAAAACAGCACACAATGCTCCAGGTGTGGTCTCACTAGGGCCCTGTACAACTGCAGAAGGACCTCTTTGCTCCTATACTCAACTCCTCTTGTTATGAAGGCCAACATGCCATTCGTTTTCTTCACTGCCTGCTGTACCTGCATGCTTACTTTCATAGACTGATGAACAAGGACCCCCAGATCCCATTGTACTTCCCCTTTTCCCAACTTGACGCCATTTGGATAATAACCTGCCTTCCTGTTTTTACTACCAAAGTGGATAACCTCACATATATTGTAACATCGGTGAATAGTAGTTATATTTAGTATATTTGTTTGTCTTGTATTATGGTGGTGGATTCTGTTTTGTTTTATTGATGTAATTATTAATTTTAATAATTGACTACATTTATTGATTTAAAAAAAAAACATGGTAAAAAAAAAAAGTATAGAATTTAACGTAAGATGTTCATTACTGGGCACCATGTTGTAAGGAGGATTCTTGATCAGTACAGGTGTCATAGGTTATGGGGAGAAGGCAGGAGAATGGGATTGGGAGGGAGAGATAGATCAGCCATGATTGAATGGCGGAGTAGACTTGATGGGCCGAATGGCCTCATTCTACTATTCCTTACGACGTTGTGTCGTCAATCTGGAAAGGGATCTAGGAGTGCAGACACATAGTTCATTGAAAGTGGCATCACATGTAAATAAGTTGGCACATTGGCCTTCATCAGTCAGGGTATTGAGTATAGAAGTTGGGAGGTCATGCTGCAGTTGTATAAGACGTTGGTCAAGCCACATTTAGAATATTGTGTTCAGTTCTGGGCACCATGTTTATACCGCTCAGCACTTCAACTCCCTCGCCCATTCCGAATCCGACCTCTCTGTCCTGGGCCTCCCCCATGGCCAGAGTGACCACCACCGGAAATTGGAGGAGCAGCACCTCATATTCCGCTTGGGCAGTCTGCACCCTAGCGGCATAAACATTGACTTCTCCAATTTCTGGTAGCCCTTGCTGCCTCCTCCCCTTCTCAGCGCTCCCTCAGCCCTCTATTTGATTTTTCCATCATCGGCAAAAGATTCCGTCTGTCTACCTTATCTATGTCTCTCATAAGTTTATACACTTCGATTAGGTCTCCCCAGCTGTGCTCCAGAGACAATGGCACAAGTGTGTCAATCCTTTCCCTGTCGCTAATACCCTGTAATTCAGGCCGTACAGCCTGCATTACAAGGTTAATTCCCGGGATGGCGGGACTGTCATATGCTGAGAGAATGGAGCAGCTGGGCTTGTACACTCTGGAGTTTAGAAGGATGAGAGGGAATCCCATTGAAACATATAAGATTATTATTAAGGGATTTGACACGCTAGAGGCAGGAAACATGTTCAGTATACATATTCCAGTGTATACCAGAACCAGAATAACAGTCCCACGGTACGAGTTCATTCCAAGAAAAATCAAAAAAAAAAAAATGATGAAATGATTCAATTTATTGTCATTGTCAGTGTACAGTACAGAGACAACGAAATGCATTTTTTTAGCATCTCCCTTGAAAGGGAGACACAGGGCGTCGCGGTGTGCCCGCGCCTGCCGCCGTAATTACATTCCATTACAGGCAAAGGTGGGTGAAGTGTCTTGCCCAAGGACACAACGACAGTATGCACTCCAAGCGGGATTTGAACCGGCTACCTTCCGGTCGCCAGCCGAACTCTTAGCCCATTGTGCTATCTGCCGCCTTCATTGTGCTATCTGCCGCCTTCATTGTGCTATCTGCCGCCTTCATTGTGCTATCTGCCGCCTTGTGCAAACTCGTGGTAAGCACGGAGAATGAACGTAGCGGGTACGTTGGAGCTCGGGGACGTCCCTTAGCGGCTCGTAACGCTGACGGCAGGTACTCGGGAAGACCCGCTAACGGCAGGTAAGCACGGGAAGACTCGTGAAGATTTTTCAACTTGTTGAAAAATGTCCACGAGAGCCCCGAGTACCGACGAGTGGCCATTACCGTAAATCTACGAGTTCGAATCAGGGCAAACTCGGGAGGGCTCTTGGAATGAACTCGTACCATGGGACAGGGCTATAAAGGGTAGGCCATTTAGAATGGAGTTGAGGGAACACTTTGTCACCCAGAGAGTTGTGAATCGGTGGAATTCTCTGCCTCAGAAGGCAGTGGAGGCCAATTCTCTGGATTATTTCTAGAGAGAGTTAGATAGAGCTCTTAAAGATTGCGGAGTCGGGGGATATGGGGAGAAGGCAGGAACGGGGTACTGATTGTGGATGATGAATGGCGTTGCTGGCTCGAAGGGCACGATGGCCTACTCTTGCACCTATTGTCTATTGTCTATTATTTGGCCCATATCCGACCTGATCGAAGTGTATAAACTTATGAGAGACATAGATAAGGTTGGGCTGCATTTGGGGTATTGCGTGCAGTTCTGGTCACCCCATTACAGGAAGGATGTGGAGGCTTTGGAGAGGGTGGCGAGGAGGTTTACCAGAATGATGCCTGGGTTACTGGGTATCAGGTTGGACACACTTGAGTCATTTTCTCTGTAGAACTGGAGATTGCGGGCGGGCCTGATCGAGGTGCTTTGAAAAGGGTGAAAACTGCAGAGTGCACTTACAATTCCTCCCTCCTGCAGATGATTGGAAACGCTCAGTCATGGAAGAAAACTTCCCCATTGCAAGGCCTCAGATCGTGGAGGCATTTGTTCAGAGGATGAAACAACATTCGTGCGAGACTGAGAATGAGGTAAGACACAAACTCAACTTCCGAGACGGTAAAAAATCTCAAGATAAACAACGAAGGTCAGACAAAAATGCTGGAGAAACTCAGCGGGTGAGGCAGCGTCTATGGAGCGAAGGAATAGGCGATGTTTCGGGTCGAGACCTTTCTTCAGACTGATGTGAGGGGGGGGAGGGGGGCGGGAAGAAGAAAGAAAGAGGTGGAGACAGTGGGTTAAGGAGGAGCAGGGAAGGGGAGGGGAAGGAGGGAGAAAGCAGGGACTACCTGAAATTGGAGGTCAAAAGTTTAAGAATAAGGGGGGTAGGTCATTTAGAACGGAGACGAGGAAACACTTTTTGTTGTGAATCTGTGGAATTCTCTGCCTCAGAGGGCGGTGGAGGCCGGTTCTCTGGATGCTTTCAAGAGAGAGTTAGATAGCGCTCTTAAAGATAGCGGAGTCAGGGGATATGGGGAGAAGGCAGGAACGGGGTACTGATTGCGGATGATCAGCCATGATCACAGTGAATGGCGGTGCTGGCTCGAAGGGCTGAATGGCCTACTCCTGCACCTATTGTCTATTAATTAATAATAATACATTTTATTACAGACTCGAGGTCCAGACAAGGGGCAACATTACATTAAAAAATGCATTGCATATTAAATATGATAAAGTACATATAAAAATATTAGTATATCCCTTTTAAAAGCACCACAAATTATATATTTTTAAAAACCACAATACATAAGTGAAAAATACAGATTAAAGGAATGACCAATATCCTACAACGAGACACCGATACAGGGCTCTCATAGAAACATAGAAACATAAACAATAGGTGCAGGAGTAGGCCATTCGGCCCTTCGAGCCTGCACCACCATTCAATATGATCATGGCTGATCATCCAACTCAGTATCCCGTACCTGCCTTCTCTCCATACCCCCTGATCCCTTTAGCCACAAGGGCCACATCTAACTCCCTCTTAAATATAGCCAATGAACTGGCCTCAACTACCCTCTGTGGCAGAGAGTTCCAGAGATTCACCACTCTCTGTGTGAAAAATTTTCCCTCATCTCGGTCCTAAAAGATTTCCCCCTTATCCTTAAACTGTGACCCCTTGTTCTGGACTTCCCCAACATCGGGAACAATCTTCCTGCATCTAGCCTGTCCAACCCCTTAAGAATTTTGTAAGTTTCTATAAGATCCCCCCTCAATCTTCTAAATTCTAGCGAGTACAAACCGAGTCTATCCAGTCTTTCTTCATATGAAAGTCCTGACATCCCAGGAATCAGTCTGGTGAACCTTCTCTGTACTCCCTCTATGGCAAGAATGTCTTTCCTCAGATTAGGAGACCAAAACTGTACGCAATACTCCAGGTGTGGTCTCGCCAAGACCCTGTACAACTGCAGTAGAACCTCCCTGCTCCTATACTCAAATCCTTTTGCTATGAATGCTAACATGCTATTCGCCTTCTTCACTGCCTGCTGCACCTGCATGCCTACTTTTAATGACTGGTGTACCATGACACCCAGGTCTCGTTGCATCTTCCCCTTTCCTAATCGGCCAATATTCAGATAATAGTCTACTTTCCTGTTTTTGCCACCAAAGTGGATAACCTCACATTTATCCACATTATACTGCATCTGCCATGCATTTGCCCACTCACCCAGCCTATCCAAGTCACCCTGCAGTCTCCTAGCATCCTCCACACAGCTAACACTGCCCCCCCAGCTTCGTGTCATCCACAAACTTGGAGATGTTGCATTCAATTCCCTCGTCCAAATCATTAATATATATCGTAAATAGCTGGGGTCCCAGCACTGAGCCTTGCGGTACCCCACTAGTCACTGCCTGCCATTGTGAAAAGGACCCGTTTACTCCTACCCTTTGCTTCCTGTTTGCCAGCCAGTTCTCTATCCACATCAATACTGAACCCCCAATACCGTGTGCTTTAAGTTTGTATACTAATCTCTTATGTGGGACCTTGTCGAAAGCCTTCTGAAAGTCCAGATATAACACATCCACTAGCCTATCTGGCCCTGGGGATTTATCGGCCTTTAATCCATTCAAATTACCTAACACCACTTCCCGGCTAACCTGGATTTCACTCAGTTCATCTCATTTGACCCCAGGTCCCCTGTTATTTCCGGCAGATTATTTATGTCTTCCTCAACTAACTGTTTTTCCCTTTGCCAGCCGGGCAACCTTGACAGCTTTTTAGGTTGCCAAATGACAGTTTAGGTGGTTATTTAAGACGGTTTGCATGAAGTGTGATAATGTGCTTGGACGAAGTGCGTAATTACCAGTCGGAATTATGCTCAATGAAACATTCACATATTATGTTCAAGAAGGAACTGCAGATGCTGGAAAATGGAAGGTAGTCAAAAGTGCTGGAGAAACTCAGCGGGTGCAGCAGCATCTATGGAGCGAAGGAAATAGGCAACGTTTCAGGCTGAAACCCATCAGACTGAAGAAGGGTTTTGGCCCAAAACGTTGCCTATTTCCTTTGCTCCATAGATGCTACCGCCTCCGCTGAGTTTCTCCAGCACTTTTGTCTACTTTCACATATTATTTCTGCTTCAAATAACTCACAAACTAAACATATTCACCGATCAAGACATGATATACACCACAATGACATGCAGCAAAATTATAATACGATATCTCAACTCTTTTTACACATTGCAATTAATACAATTTCTATTAGTCCTTTCCACTTCCAAACAAAAATGTGGTTGGATTATTCAGCGTATGATCAACCTGTGTCAATAAATCCTGGACCTTGATAACATATATGCTTAGCCATGCACACGACAGATTGATGCAAGCATGTTTTCTGTGAAGGACCGAAAATTATCATGACATGGCCATAGCATGGGTCGTTATTGCTATTGGTACAGAAACATTCTCGCTTCCCACATAATTTATCCACAACAAAATATACAGGTTGCAAGGAATTTTCTAAAGGCATTTTATGATAATAGCTGTTAAAACTGACTATACCCATCTGACAGGTTAAACATTACACTAACTGACAAGAGGTGGCCAAAGGACATAACTGCAGCAAATGTTCATTTGGTAATATATTTAAAGGTGTCAAAACAAATAATAACATTGGGAATTAAAACACATTTGATTGCATTCCGTTATCAAACATGGTCAATGTTCGCTCTGAAGACCATGAAGCACAATGGGTTCGGGGGGTGTGTGAATCGGGGTGGGGGGGATAGATGGATGAAGGGATGGGGAGGTGGGGGGTGGCAGGAGAATCAATGCGAGGTGGGTAGGGTGATGAATAGATTTGGGGGGGGGAGGTAGATGGGGAGGGGAGCACAGGGGATGTCAGTGAGGACTGAATAGAGGAGGAGTGAATGGGGATTAGTGCGGGATGGAGAGGAGGGGTCCCAGGATAAGAGGGGTGGAGGGGGGCGTACAAGAGAGAGAGGGAGAGAGGAGAGGGGGGGTGGAAGGGGCAGAGGAGGTGGGGAGGAAGGAAGGTCAGCGCTCCTGGGACAACATCGCCCCGCTGCCTTGGCCGTCCCTGTCCAACGCCAAAGTGCCGCCGCCTCCACGTCACCGCCTCCTCTCCCCTGCCAGCCGACAGGAAGGTGCGGGGCCGAGCGGTACAGCTCAAAGATCCTATAGCTATAGGACCTGTCGTGCAGCTGCTTCAGACGGCGGAAGGAGGCCTCCGCCTCCCCCTCTCCCTCTCTCCCTCCTCCTGACCTCTGCGTGCGGGAGGGGTTGTGAAAGCTCCGTTGGCGGATTTGCAAGCAGTGGCCATTATCAGGGCGATGGCCGCCACTGCTTGCAAATCCATCAACGGCGCTTTCACAACCCCTCTCGCAAGCCGAGGCTGGGAGGAGGGAGGGAGAGGGAGAGGGAGGTTCCTTCTGCCGGGCGGGGTGCGGGAGAAGGAGGCAGTGAAGCCGCTTCCGCGACCCCTGATGCCGCTATTCGGAGCCCATCATTCGCTTCGACCCGTCGTCACCACGCACCCAGTATCTTTGTCCCACTATCAAAGATACTAGACGAATACAGCCGCCGCCGCCGACACGAAACGTCACGTTCCTATTCTCCAGAGATGCTGCCCGACCCGCGGAGTTACTCCAGTTTTTTTGTGTCTATCGGTATAAACCAGTATTTGGATTCCAAGCCGGGCAAAATGAGTCGGCGTTTAGGTTGCCCGGCGGCACTTTGAGAGGTCAATGGCACCCGGGCAACCGCTAATTTCAAGCACTGCCGATACCAGTGTCTCCACAGCTGGGATTCGTAGCGTGTAGTGCTAACCCTTATGTTTGACAAGGCCACAATAATGGAGTAATTTATCCTGCAAATGAATTTATACATGTGGATGTCTTAGGATAGCTTCTAAAGTACTGACTCCTGCAGCCACAAACATATTACTGGCACTACACCATCTAGGTTTCCTTAGCAGTGTACTCATGGCATCGTTATATGCCACCTTTAGTCTCTGCACACTTCTCTTTCCATAGTTCGACCACAGGTGTGCAGTGTAGAGTGGCGTGCAGTATGCTCTAAATAGCGACATCTTCACCACATCTGCACACGCATCAAATTTACGCAAGAGAATATTCGCCTGTACATACAGTCGTTGCCTATAAATATCCTCATCATCTGTCATTTGTTCTGTGATAAAATGCCCTAGATATTTTACCTCCTTACAGACACTAAGATTATTGTCAGACAATTTAAAATCAGGAAATTTTAGACATTTATCCTCTTTGGTTCTACAGATCATAACAGCACTCTTACTAGCAACATATTGTCTAATGCTTTGATATCTTTGCCAGATTACTTTCAGCAAAGATCACTTGAGTGACTGCCTCCTGAAGCTGGCCAGTGACGTAATCGCAAGGGAGCGCAGTAATTTTGAGACGTATTCCATGTTTTATGAGAACATACTCCGTCGGGAGCACCAGCTACTCTATCAGAAGGAACAGGTGAGGAGTAGTGGACATGGTTCAGAGGTCCAGTGGTACTTTAGTGTTGTGTGTTAGTACAATGATAGGTTGGGGAAGCTCTGTGTTTTTATCAGTTTGGTTTATAATCATAATCATATTTTATTAGCCAAGTATGTTTGGGTATAGAAGCTGGGATGTAATGTTAAAATTGTACAAGGCATTGGTGAGACCAAATCTGGAGTATGGTGTACAATTTTGGTCGCCCAATTATAGGAAGGATGTCAACAAAATAGAGAGTACAGAGGAGATTTACTAGAATGTTGCCTGGGTTTCAACAACTAAGTTACAGAGAAAGGTTGAATAAGTTAGGGCTTTATTCTCTGGAGCGCAGAAGGTTAAGGGGGGGACTTGATAGAGGTCTTTAAAATGATGAGAGGGATAGACAGAGTTGATGTGGACAAGCTTTTCCCTTTGAGAATAGGGAAGATTCAAACAAGAGGACATGACTTCAGAATTAAGGGACAGAAGTTTAGGGGTAACATGAGGGGGAACTTCTTTACTCAGAGTGGTAAATGAAATGAAAAAAAAAATGAAATGATTCAATTTATTGTCATTGTCAGTGTACAGTACAGAGACAACGAAATGCATTTTTAGCATCTCCCTTGAAAGGGAGACACAGGGCGTCGCGGTGTGCCCGCGCCTGCCGCCGTAACATTCCATTACAGGCAAAGGTGGGTGAAGTGTCTTGCCCAAGGACACAACGACAGTATGCACTCCAAGCGGGATTTGAACCGGCTACCCTCCGGTCGCCAGCCGAACTCTTAGCCCATTGTGCTATCTGTCGTAGCGGTGTGGAATGAGCTTCCAGTGGAAGTGGTGGAGGCAGGTTCATTGGTATCATTTAAAAATAAATTGGATAGGCATATGGATGAGAAGGGAATGGAGGGTTATGGTATGAGTGCAGGCAGGTGGGACTAAGGGGAAAAATAGTTGTTCGGCACGGACTTGTAGGGCCGAGATGGCCTGTTTCCGTGCTGTAATTGTTATATGGTTATATGGTTTTGCAACATACGAGGAATTTGATTTGCCGTTCAGTCACACCAATAAAAAGCAACAAGAACACACAAAATACATTTTAACATAAACATCCACCACAGTGACCCCTCCACATTCCTCACTGTGATGGAAGGTGAAACAAAATTCAATCTCTTGCCTTCTTTGCTCTCGGGGGCCTCGAGCCTTCCGTTGACGGGGTGATCTTGGCTCCCGTAGCCGGGGGGGCGTTTTGGCCCTCCGCGAATCCCAGCTCCCCTGCACCGGGCGTTCTATGTCGAACGCCGGTCGGTTTTGGAGCTTCCCGACGTCGGTCAAGGCAAGTCAACTTTTTTTGTCACATACACGTACAAGATGTGCAGTGAAATGAAAGTAGCAATGCCTGCAGGATTGTGCAAAACAGAACAGAACCAGTATTTACATTAAAAAAAAGACACAACAGTAATTACACCCCGGTGAGATCAGAGTTTACAGTCCTGATGGCCTGTGGGAAGAAACTCTGTCTCACCCTCTCTGTTGTCACAGAGTGACAACGGAGGCGTTTGCCTGACCGTAGCAGCTGGAACAGTCCGTTGCTGGGGTGGTAGGGGTCCCCCATAATCTTGCTGGCTCTGGATCTGCCCCTCCTGGTGTATAGGTCCTGCATGGGGCGGGAAGGGGAGTGTAGTTCCCATGGTGCGTTCAGCCGAACGCACTACTCTCTGCAGAGCCTTCCTGTCCTGGGCTGAGCTGTTGCCGGACAGGATACTTTCTACAGCACCAGAGTAGAAGCACTGAAGTATCCTCAGTGAGACTGTGAATTCCCTCAGCTGCCTGAGGTGGTAAAGGCGCTGCCTTGCCTTTCTCACAAGTGCGGCAGTGTGTGTGATATCCACACTCCTACCCGAGACTGCGAGCTCCTTGATGTTATAGTCACATGCACCGAGGTACAGTGAAAAGCTTTTGTAGCTGGGGACTTGGCAATTTGGGACCAAGTGCCAGTTTCCACGATGTATCACCCTTTGGCCTTTGACGCTACCCGTCAGACGGGGGGGGGGCAATTTACAGTGTTACCCCGCCTTCGTGTCTGTCAGTAGAAGATCTTCCTGAGGGGATTCTGCCACTGGGTCACTCACCCCATTTAAGGTGAGTACTTCAGTCACTTGGGCAGAGGGAACTAAGGGCCAAGTGGGGCGGCACGGTGGCGCCTCACATCGCCAGAGACCCGGGTTCCATCCTGACAACGGGTTAGACAATAGACAATAGACAATAGGTGCAGGAGTAGGCCATTCGGCCCTTTGAGCCAGCACCGCCATTCAATGTGATCATGGCTGATCATCCCCAATCAGTACCCCGTTCCTGCCTTCTCCCCGTATCCCCTGACTCCGCTATTTTTTAAGAGCCCTATCTAGCTCTCTGTTGAAAACATCCAGAGAACCGGCCTCCACCGCCCTCTGAGGCAGAGAATTCCACAGATTCACCACTCTCTGTGAGAAAAAGTGTTTCCTCGTCTCCGTTCTAAATGGCTTACTCCTTATTCTTAAACTGTGTGGCCCCTGGTTCTGGACTTCCCCCAACATCGGGAACATGTTTCCTGCCTCTAGCGTGTCCAAACCCTTAATAATCTTATATGTCTCAATAAGATTCCCTCTCATCCTTCTAACCTCCAGAGTGTACAAGCCAGAGTTTGTACGTTCTCTCCGTGACCTGCGTGGGTTTTCTCCGGGTGTTCTGGCTTCCACCCACACTCCAAAGACGTGCAGGTTTGTAGGTTAATTGGCTTCAGTAAAATTGTAAATTGTCCCCAGTGTGTGTAGGATGGTGCTAGTGTGCGGGGTGATCGCTGGTCGGCGCGCAAGGGCGAAGGGCCTGTTTCCGCGCTGTATGTCTAACCTCAACGGAAGTGCTGGGAGACGGGAGGGTGCGATGCCATGTTGGGACAAATAGCCAGTTTCTATGCTGAATGAGTCTGGACTACAAGACATGGGAGCGCCACATTTGTCTTAGCACGATTGCTATTTATTTGTTTCATTAAGTTCTAGGAGCAGAATTAGGCCATTCGGCCCATCGAGTCTACTCCACCATTCAATCCTGCCTGATCTATCTCAACACCATTCTCCTGCCTTCTCCCCGTAACCCCTGACACCCGTACTAATCAAGAACAGTCAATCTTAATTCAGCTTAAAAATACCCAATGACTTGGTCTCTACAGCCATCCGTGGCAATTCATTTGAGTAGTCAAGAGAGTGTTATTGTCATGTGTCCCAGATAGGACAATGAAATTCTTGCATGCTGCAGCACAACAGGACATGTAAACATTATACAGAATAGGTGCAGGAGAACCGATTCAATAGGTTCATGGTGATCATCCAACTCAGACCTCCATAACCATATATCCACATCTAATAAATATAGTGCATAATAATAATAGCTACTGTCTGCGTTCAGGAGAGTTCCAGAGTTTCTGTTGAAAAAAGTTCTTCGCATGGCGGTTTTAAAGGAAGCCCCCTATCCTTAAGCCTGAACCTTGTCCTGGACTTCCCCCGATCAGGAGCAAGGTTCCTTTACCTTCAACCCCTTAAGATGGAGTTGAGTGTGTGGCCAGAGATATGAACCAAGTGGGTCTTCCTTGATGACAGTCCTGACATCCCAGGAATCAGTCTTGAGGCTGCACACTCCCGCAATACTGCCATAGATTGGAGACCAAAACTGGTGGGGTGTGGTCTCACCAAGACCCTGATGACTGCAGTAGAACCTCCAGTCCTCACAACTTTTGTGAAAGCCATTCGCCGCTTTTCCGCCTGCTGCACGTGCCTCTTTTAAGTGGTGTACCATGACACCCAGGTCTCGCTCAAGCCACGATGCAACCCAAGCCACGATGCAACCGGTCAGCATGCTCTCTACTGTGCACCTGTAGAAGTTCGAGAGAGTCCTCCTTGACAAACCGACTCTCCGTAATCTTCTCAGGAAGTAGAGGTGCTGATGTGCTTTCTTTGTAATTGCATCAGTGTGCTGGGACCAGGAGAGATCTTCGGAAATATGCACGCCCAGGAATTTTGAAGTTCTTGACCCTTCTGCAGTTGTACAGGGCCCTAGTGAGACCACACCTGGAGAATTGTGTGCAGTTTTGGTCTCCTAATTTGAGGAAGGGCATCCTTGCTATTGAGGGAGTGCAGGGTAGGTTCACGAGGTTAATCCCCGGGATGGCGGGATGCGGAAAGAATGGAAAGACTGGAATTGTATTCACCAGAATTTAGAATGAGTGGGTATCTTATAGAAACATGTAAAATTATAAAAGGACTGGGCAAGCTAGATGCAGGAAAAAAATTCCAAATGTTGGGCGAGTCCAGAACCAGGGGGCCATAATCTAAGAATAAAGGGGAGGCCATTTAAAACTGAGACGAGAAAAAACGTTTTTCACCCAGAGAGTTGTGAATTTGTGAAATTCTCTGCTACAGAGGGCAGTGGAGGCCAAGTCACTGGATGAACTTCAGAGAGTTAGATAGAGCTCTAGGGACTAGCGGAATCAAGGGATATGGGGAGAAGGCAGGCACGGGTTACTGATTGGGGACGATCAGCCATGATCACAATGAATGGTGGTGCTGGCTCGAAGGGCCGAATGGCCTCCTCCTGCAACTATGTTCTATGTTTCTATGTTTCTAATTGCCGCTAGTGTGTCGGGAGTGGATGAGAAAGCGGGAGAACGTAACATTAGTGCTATCAGGTGATCGATGGTCGGTGTGGATTTGATAGACTCAAGGAACCAAGAGCCAGAGGCCATAGATTTATGTTGCGAGGGGAAATATTTAATAGGAACCCGAGGGACAACTTTTTCACACAGGAGGGTGGTGGGTAAATGGAACCATCTGCCAAAGAAGGTAGTTGAGGCTTAAGTTCATGTCATAGCTCAGAAGTAGACCATTCGGCCCATCAAGTCTACTCCGCCATTCAATCACGGCTGATCTCTCTCTCCCTCCTAACCCCATTCTCCTGCCTTCTCCCCATAACCCCTGACACCCGCACTAATCAAGAATCTATCTCCTCCTTAAAAATACCCGATGACTTGGCCTCCACAGCCCTCTGTGGCAATGAATTCCACAAATCCACCACCCTCTGACTAAAGAAATTCCTCCTCATCTCCATTCCAAAGGTAGATCCTTTAATTCTGAGGCTGTGGCCTCTGGTCCCAGACTCTCCCACTAGTGGATACATCCTCTCTACATCCACTCTATCCTGGCCTTTCACTATTCGGTACAGCTTTTGTGCTATCCCGTCTTATCCATAAATAAAAGTGCACAGAGCACAATAGGTGGCAAAATCCCTTCCATAATAACTCCCC
>NC_073381.1:949244-1044244 GCF_028641065.1 Leucoraja erinaceus | reverse complement strand
CAATAGGTGCAGGAGTAGGCCATTCGGCCCTTCGAGCCAGCACCGCCATTCAATGTGATCATGGCTGATCATCCACAATCAGTACCCCGTTCCTGCCCTTCTCCCCATATCCCCTGACTCCGATATCTTTAAGAGCCCTATCTAGCTCTCTCTTGCAAGTCAAGTCAAGTCAAGTCAAGTTTATTCGTCACATACACATACGAGATGTGCAGTGAAATGAAAAGTGGCAATGCTCGCGGACTTTGTGCAAAAAAACAAACAAACAAACAACCAAACAACTACAAACAGAATGGAACAGAATGACATATTTTACATATTAAATATTGTGGGCGGAAGGAAAAGGGGAAAAAAACAGCAATTTAAAAAAAAGCAGTAGAGTGGCACAGTAAAGTTAGTCCCTGGTGAGATAGGCGTTTACAGTCCTAATGGCCTTTGGGAAGAAACTCCTTCTCAACCTCTCCGTTCTCACAGCATGGCAACGGAGGCGTTTGTCTGACCGTAGCAGCTGGAACAGTCCGTTGAAGGGGTGGAAGGGGTCTCCCATGATTTTATTTGCTCTGGAGTTGCACCTCCTGTTGTATAGTTCCTGCAGGGGGGTGAGTGAAGTTCCCATAGTGCGTTTGGCCGAACGCACTACTCTCTGCAGAGCCTTCTTGTCCTGGGCAGAGCAATTCCCAAACCAGATTGTAATGTTCCCGGACAAGATGCTTTCCACCGCCGCTGCGTAGAAGCACTGTAGGATCCTCGGAGACACTCTGAATTTCCTCAATTGCCTGAGGTGGTAAAGGCGCTGCCTTGCCTTACTCATGAATGCTGTGGCATGTGATGTCCATGTCATATCCTCAGATATTAGGACACCCAGATATTTAAAACAGCTCACCCTATCCACAGTATCCCCATTTGAATCCAGAGTATCGAGAGAACCGGCCTCCACCGCCCTCTGAGGCAGAGAATTCCACAGACTCACCACACTCTGTGAGAAAAAGTGTTTCCTTGTCTCCGTTGTAAATGGCTTACTCCTTATTCTTAAACTGTGTGGCCCCTGGTTCTGGACTCCCCCAACATCGGGAACATGTTTCCTGCCTCTAGCGTGTCTAAACCCTTAATAATCTTAGATGTTCCAATAAGATGCCCTCTCATCCTTCTAAACTCCAGAGTGTACAAGCCCTGCCGCTCCATTCTCTCAGCATATGACAGTCCCGCCATCCTGGGAATTAACCTTGTAAACCTACGCTGCACTAACTCAATAGCATCCCCTCTTATCCTTCTGAACTCCACAGAGTATTAACTAATTGGTTTTGAAAGTGCTAAAGCAAGCTGCCTTGCCTTTGGTTTTGAAAGTGCTAAAGCACATTGGTTATGTTCATTCTCCCTCTTCAAGTATTTGATTGGTAAGGAAGACTGAACAGTGAGTTATGAGCAACTCAAGGACACTTTACATAGAGCAAGAAAATGTATAGGCATTAGTTCATGTTTAATTTGCAGAATTTGCTCAGTTTTGCATCCCTTCTTTCCCGTGAGGCTTAGATTGGAATTCTCAAGCTAAAACTATTTTTTCCTCGTCTCCGGGCGGGCTCCGTGGCGGTGGTATCTCGGGAGGGAGGGTCGCGGTTGTGTGTGTGTGTGTGTGTGTGTGTGGGAGGTGCCGCTGGGCCTGTTCTCATCACCCCTCTTGTCACCACCACGACAGCAAAAGCTGGACGAATACCACGTCAACATGAACAAGGCGGCCTGCAGGCTGATCAGCGAGGTGAGGAGGAGCGGAGTGGAGAACATGATTCTTCTCAAGAGGAAGGCTGGCTCGACTAAAAGTGACGATGATTTGAGGGGGAACCTGGAACGGGTAAGCGAGCTTGCTCACCCGCTGATCTTTACAGCGGCCAAACCCTGGCAGTCCAGAGGTCCATGCATCCATGGCAACAGATGTGGGCGTGTTGGCCGGTGTGGGCAAGTTGGGCCGAAGGGTCTCTCTCCTCACTGTATCACTCTACGACTCTATCTCCATGGCAACCCCGATATTCCCTTACTCTGAACAATAGGTCCCGACTCGAAACGTCTCCAACCATCTGTCTATCAAAGACTCCCCTCACCTGTATCCTCCAATCACAGTCCAGGCTTTGTCCTGCCCCTCCTCCGCTATGGAGCGAAGGAAATAGGCAACGTTTCGGGCTGAAACCCTTCTGGAAATAGGCAAAGTTTCGGGCCGAAACCCGGAAGGGTTTCGACCCGAAACGTTGCCTATTTCCTTAGCTCCTAGATGCTGCTGCACCCCTGAGTTACTCCAGCACTCTGTGAAACGTCACCTATCCTGTTCTCCACAGATGCCTGACCCGCTGAGTTACTCCAGCACTCTGTGAAACGTCACCTATCCATGTTCTCCACAGATGCTGCCTGACCCACTGAGTTATTGTGCAGCAGCATCTATGGAGCGAAGGAAATAGGCAACGTTTCGGGCTGAAACCCTTCTGGAAATAGGCAACGTTTCGGGCCGAAACCCGGAAGGGTTTCGACCCGAAACGTTGCCTATTTCCTTGCTGCTGCACCCACTGAGTTACTCCAGCACTCTGTGAAACGTCACCTATCCATGTTCTCCACTGATGCTGCCTGACCCGCTGAGTTACTCCAGCACTCTGTGAAACGTCACCTATCATGTGTTCTCCACAGATGCTGCCTGACCCGCTGAGTTACTCCAGCACTCTGTGAAACGTCACCTATCCATGTTCTCCACAGATGCTGCCTGACCCGCTGAGTTACTCCAGCACTCTGTGAAACGTCACCTATCCATGTTCTCCACAGATGCTGCCTGACCCGCTGAGTTACTCCAGCACTCTGTGTCTTTTTTCTGCACTCTCTATCTTGCACTTTGACAATAGACAATAGGTGCAGGAGGAGGCCATTCGGGCCTTCGAGCCAGCCCCGCCATTCAATGTGATCATGGCTGATCATCCACAATCAGTACCCCGTTCCTGCCTTCTCCCCATATCCCCTGACTTGTGAACCTACGCTGCACTCCCTCAATAGCAAGAATGTCCTTCCTCAAATTTGGAAAACAAAACTGCACACAATACTCCAGGTGTGGTCTCACTAGGGCTCTGTACAACTACAGAAGGACCTCTTTGCTCCTATACTCAACTCCTCTTGTTATAAAGGCCAACATGCCATTCGCTTTCTTCACTGCCTGCTGTACCTGCGTGCTTACTTTCATTGACTGATGAACAAGGACCCCCAGATCCCATTGTACTTCCCCTTTTCCCAACTTGACACTATTCAGATAATAATCTGCCTTCCTGCTTTTGCCACCAAAGTGGATAACCTCACATTTATCCACATTAAACTGCATCTGCCATGCATCTGCCCACTCACCCAACCTGTCCAAGCCACTCTGCATCCTCATAGCACCCTCCTCACAGTTCACACTGCCACCCAGTTTTGTGTTATCTGCAAATTTGCTAATGTTACTTTGAATCCCTTCATTTAAATCATTGACGTATATTCTAAATAGCTGCACCGAGCCTTGCGGTACCCCACTCATGAACAGTTCAGGAACAGCTTCTTCTCCTCTGTTATCAGGCTTCTGAACGGTCCTTCCATAAGCTAGGGTACTGTCTGATTCACCTCTACCCCATTGCGGACATTGGACTTTGTCTTTGGAACTGATGCACTACAATGCTGAGAACTATATTCTGCACTCTGTATCTTCCCCTTTGGTCTATCTATTGTACTTTAGTTTGACGAGGAAGGACATTCTTGCTATTGAGGGAGTGCAGCGTAGGTTTACAAGGTTAATTCCCGGGATGGCGGGACAGTCATATGCTGAGAGAATGGAGCGGCTGGGCTTGTGCACTCTGGAGTTTAGAAGGATTGAAACATCGGGAATATGTTTCCTGCCTCTAGCGTGCCCAAACCCTTAACAACCGACCTCTACCTCCGCTACATCGACGACTGCTTTGGTGCCACCTCCTGCACCCACACACAACTGACTGACTTCATCCACTTCACCACCAACTTCCATCCGGCATTCCAATACACCTGGACCATTTCCGACACTTCCCTACCATTCCTTGACCTCACTATCTCCATCGCAGGTGATAGACTTCTGACCGACATCCACTATAAACCTACTGACTCCCATGGCTATCTGGACTACACTTCTTCCCACCCTGCTTCCTGTAAGGACTCCATCCCCTACTCCCAATTCCTCCGCCTACGCTCCCAGAATGAGGCGTTCCACACCAGGACATCTGAAAATGTCCTCATTCTTCAGGGAACGGGGGTTCCCCTCCTCCACCATAGATGAGGCTCGCACCAGGGTCTCTTCCATACCCCGCAACACTGCTCTCTCTCCCCATCCCCGCACTCGCAACAAGGGCAGAGTCCCCCTAGTCCTCACCTTTCACCCCACCAGCCGTCACATACAACAAATAATCCTCCGTCATTTCCGCCACCTCCAACGTGACCCCACCACTCGCCACATCTTCCCATCTCCCCCTATGTCTGCCTTCCGCAAAGACCGCTCCCTCCGTAACTCCCTTCTCAATTCTTCCCTTCCCTCCCGTACCACCCCCTCCCCGGGCACTTTCCCTTGCAACCGCAAGAGATGCAACACTTGTCCCTTCACCTCCCCCCTCAACTCCATTCAAGGATCCAAGCAGTCGTTCCAGGTGCGACAAAGGTTCACCTGCATCTCCTCCAACCTCATCTATTGCATCCGCTGCTCTAGATGTCAGCTGAGCTACATCGGTGAGACCAAGCGGAGGTTGGGCGATCGTTTCGCCGAACACCTCCGCTCGGTCCGCAATAACCAAGCTGACCTCCCGGTGGCTCAGCACTTCAACTCCCCCTCCCACTCCGTATCCGACCTCTCTGTCCTGGGTCTCCTCCATGGCGAGAGCGAGCAACACTGGAAATTGGAGGAACAGCACCTCATACCTTCACTTGGGGAGTCTGCATCCTGCGGGCATGAACATTGAATTCTCCCAATTCTGTTAGCCCTTGCTGTCTCCTCCCCTTCCTCAGCCCTTCAACTCCCCTTCTTTTTCCTTTCTCCCCCCCCCCCCCTCCCCCCCCCCCCCCCTCAGTCTGAAGTTAGGCCGACAGATAGCACAATGGGCTAAGATTGGAGGACCGGAAGGTAGCCGGTTCATATTCCGCCTGGGTGCATACTGTCGTTGTGTCCCTTGGGCATGAACATTTCATTCCCACCTTTGCCTGTAATGGAAGCCGGCGGCAGGCGCGGGCACACCGCGACGCCCTGTGTCCTCCCTTTCAAGGGGATGCTAAAAATGCATTTTTTGTCCTCTGTACTGTCTCCCTGACAATGACAACCCCCTGAATCAGTCTTCAGAAGTGTTTCGGCCCGAAACGTTGCCTATTTCCTTCGCTCCAAAGATGCTGCTGCACCCGCTGAATTTCTCCAGCAATTTTGTGTACCTTAATAATCTTATATGTTTCAATAAGACCCCCTCTCATCCTTCTAAATTCATATGATAGGAGCAGAATAAGGCCATTCAGCCCATCAAGTCTACTCCGCCATTCAATCATGGCTGATCTATCTCTCCGTCCAAACCTCATTCTCCTGCCTTCTCCCCATAGCCCCTGGCACTCCTAGTGGACGGGGGATTGCAGGTCGGTGTGGGCCGAAGGGCCTGTTTCCTCGATGTATCTCTAAAGTAAACCTAAACCTCTATTTCCTTTCTCTTTTCTCAGCAAGATCATCTCCAGTCCTTGCGGGAAGAGAACAGCCAGCTACAGGGATTGGTTTGTAAACTGAGAACTCTCAACTACTGGAGACTGACTGCAAGACAGGAGCAGTTTCAAAGGTCCTGCACAGCCTTGGAGCAGGTGAGGCGGAGTGGCAGAGTTTAAAAAGGGAGGGAGAGAGAAAACGGGGAATTACAGACCAGTTAGTCTAACGTCGGTAGTGGGGAAACTGCTAGAGTCAGTTATTAAAGATGGGATAGCAGCACATTTGGAAAGTGGTGAAATCATTGGACAAAGTCAGCATGGATTTATGAAAGGTAAGTCATGTCTGACGAATCTTATAGAATTTTTCGAGGATGTAACTAGTAGCGTGGATAGGGGAGAACCAGTGGATGTGGTATATCTGGACTTTCAGAAGGCTTTCGACAAGGTCCCACATAAGAGATTAGTATACAAATTTAAAGCACACGGTATTGAGGGTTCAGTATTGATGTGGATAGAGAACTGGCTAGCAGACAGGAGTCAAAGAGTAGGAGTAAACAGGTCCTTTTCAGAATGGCAGGCAGTGACTAGTGGGGTACCGCAAGGCTCAGTGCTGGGACCCCAGCTATTTACAATATATATTAATGATTTGGACGAGGGAATTGAATGCAACATCTCCAAGTTTGCAGATGACACGAAGCTGGGGCGCAGTGTTTGCTGTGAGGAGGATGCTAGGAGGCTGCAAGGTGACTTAGATAGACTGGGTGAGTGGGCAAATGCATGACAGATGCAGTATAATGTGGATAAATGTGAGGTTATCCACTTTGGTGGCAAAAACAGGAAAGTAGACTATTATTTGAATTGTGTCCGATTAGGAAAAGGGGAGATGCAACGAGACCTGGGTGTCATGGTACACCAGTCATTGAAAGTAGGCATGCAGGTGCAGCAGGCAGTGAAGAACGCGAATGGTATGTTAGCATTCATAGCAAAAGGATTTGAGTATAGGAGCTGGGAGGTTCTACTGCAATTGTACAGGGTCTTGGTGAGACCACGCCTGGAGTATTGCGTACAGTTTTGGTCTCCTAATCTGAGGAAAGACATTCTTGCCATAGAGGGAGTACAGAGAAGGTTCACCAGACTGATTCCTGGGATGTCAGGACTTTCATATGAAGAAAGACTGGATAGACTCGGCTTGTACTGGCTAGAATTTAGAAGATTGAGGGGGGATCTTATAGAAACTTACAAAATTCTTGAGGGGTTGGACAGGCTAGATGCAGGAAGATTGTTCCCGATGTTGGGGAAGTCCAGAACAAGGGGTCACCGTTTAAGGATAAGAGGGAAATATTTTTGGACCGAGATGAAGAAAATCATTTTTTACGCAGAGAGTGGTGAATCTGTGGAATTCTCTGCCACAGAAGGTAGTTGAGGCCAGTTCATTGGCTAAAGAAATTCCTCCTCATCTCCTTCCTAAAGTAATGTCCTTTAATTCTGAGGCTGTGACCTCTGGTCCTAGACTCTCCCACTAGTAGAAGGAGAGAAAGGGAATTTCTTTAGTTAGAGGGTGGTGAATCGGTGGAATTCATTGCCACATCAGGTTGTGGAGGCCAAGTCAGTGGATATATTTAATGCAGAGATGGATGGATTCTTGGTTAGTTACGGGTGTCAGGGGTTATGTGGAGGCAGGAGAATATGTTTAGGAGGGAGAGATAGATCAGCCATGATTGAATGGCGGGATAGACTTGATGGGCCGAATGGCCTAATTCTTCTCCTATCACATATGATCTTATGAACTTCACCCTCTTGCTCTCCCTATCCTACTCCCTCTCTCTCTCTGTCCCTTTCTTTCTCATTCTCCCTCTCCCCTTCATTTCCCTCTCTCTCTCTCTCTCTCTCTCTCTCTCTCTCTCCTCTCTCTCTCTCTCTTCCCCTTAAAAGGCAGCCCATGAGCTTTTCCTTTGACTCTTTTCTCTCTCCTCTTTCTGTCTGACAGGAAGGTCTTCTCTCTCTCCCTACCTCAACGTTAAGATGCTCGGAGGAGGAGAAAGGTTGTCCTGCAGCCTCAGCTGGTGGCGTTGAGGAGGTCCCTCTCTCCCTCTCTCCCCTCTCTCCCTCTCTCCCTCTCTCCCTGGAGATCCCTCTACTCCATCCCTCTCTCTCTCTCCCTCACCCCTCACTTAAACAGGGAGCACCTCGAACCCTCTCTCGACCCGAAACTCACCTCTCTCCATCTCTCTCTCAGATGCTGCACTCCCACTCTCTCTCCTCTCTCTCTCTGAAACATCACCTCGCTCTTTTACTTGAGTATGCTGCAGCCCATGAGCAGAGTTGACATTTTCTCGTCCATTTTGTGTGTGGACAGGAAGGTGTTCAAAGCAAGAAGGATTACCTCAACGTCAAGATGCTGGCGGAGGAGGAGAAGGTTGTCCTGCAGCAGCAGCTGGTGGCGTTGAGGAGGTCCCTGTGCCGGTCCCAGTCCGAGAACGAGAGGCTAAAGAACGAGATGGAGAAGGAGGTACTCCATCCCCAACTCTGCACCCGCACCCCACACTTAAACAGGGAGCACCTCGAACTACAGTCTCCACCCGAAACGTCACCCATTCCTTCCCTCCACAGATGCTGCCTGACCCGCTGAGTTACTCCAGCACTCTGTGAAACGTCACCTATCCATGTTCTCCACAGATGCTGCCTGACCCGCTGAGTTACTCCAGCACTCTGTGTCTTTTACACTGCTCATTTGTGATGCAGCTTCACAAATATGAACCAGGAATCGTTGGGCCTCGTTCCCCAAAGCAATATTCCACCACTCACCCGTTCCCCCAACGCAACCAGTTCGCCCAACGCAATATTCCACCACTCACCCGTTCCCCCAACGCAAGCTGTTCCCCCCCAACGCAAAATTTCCACCACTCACCCGTTCCCCCCCCCCCCAACGCAACCAGTTCGCCCAACGCAATATTCCACCACTCACCCATAGCCCCCAACAGCGCAGGCACGGCTCATTTCCCAACATCCCCCAGCACTCCCTCCCCCTCCTCTTCACTCACCCTCTTCTCTCTCCTCTCCTCCTCCACTCCCTCCTTCACCTCTCCCCCCCCCTCTGCTTTCCCCCACCCTCAGTCAGTCCCTCCATAACCCCTCTTTCCTCCCTGCCCCCCTCCTCTCCCTCTTTCTCCCTGCTACCCCACTCCTCACCTCTCCCCTCTCCCGCTCCCCCACTGAACACTATGTTTAAATAACAGTTCTCCTCCTCCCCTCCCCCCCACTCCCTTCCTCTCCTTGAAATGTAACAAGTCTCTCATTACACTGGGTGGAACACTGTTGATGGGCAGTTTATGTAAATGAGATCCCATTGTGATGTCATTGTCGGGTGGAGCACTGTTCACGGGCAGTTTATGTAAATGAGATCCCATTGTGAAGTCATAGCTACTAACTGCCACTGCAAGTTCAGGTGATTCTTTCTCAAACTCGATTATGTAAAGTTAAAAATGTGAATAACTTGTAAAATATATCATCAATCTGAACGAAACGATACACCACACCACAGGACAATGGTCCAAAATTGTAGCGCTATCGTGTACTGTTTTGGCGTAATTCAGGGCATGACTTGCACGCACGCACACACAGAAGATGAGAGTTTTAGTAATATAGATTAACAAATCAGATGTGTCATGTGGAATTAAGGTGATAAAATAAATGTCATGATTGTTGGAATGTAGGAGATAAGAGGCGAGTGTACAATCCATGCATTTAGAAACGTTGTGCAAATCTACTTATAACTTATTTACTAGAATGTTGCCTGGGTTTCTGCAGCTAAGTTACAGAGAAAGGTTGAACAAGTTAGGTCTTTATTCTTTGGAGCGCAGAAGGTTAAGGGGGGACTTGATAGAGGTCTTTAAAATGATGAGAGGGATAGACGTGGATAAGCTTTTCCCGTTGAGAGTAGGGAAGATTCAAACAAGAGGGCATGACTTGAGAATTAATGGGACAGAAGTTTAAGGGGCAACATTCTTTACTCAGAGAGTGGTAGCTGTGTGGAATGAGCTTCCAGTGGAAGTGGTGGAGGCAGGTTCGGTTTTATCATTTAAAACTAAATTGGATAGTTATATGGATGGGAAAGGAATGGAGGGTTATGGTCTGAGTGCAGGTTGATGGGACTAGGTGGGAGTAAGTGTTCGGCACGGACTAGAAGGGTTGAGATGGCCTGTTTCCGTGCTGTAGTAATTGTTATATGGTTATATGGGTATAACTATGCAAGTAGGCGCCAACAAAAAGTAGTTCTTTGTGTCTATCTTTGGACTAACCATTCGGCCGTGTTTCATTGAGGGTAGAAGCGGCTGCTGAGGGAGTACCGGCACCGTGAAGCCGAGGAGTGGAAGAGCCGGCAGCAACTGGAGCGTGTGAGAACATGCAGCGTGGAGCAGTGCCTGCAGGAGGTGCAGCTCAAGGAGCACACGCTAAACACGCTGAACTCCCAGCTGGAAAACACCTGCAAACACGCCCAGATGCAGCACAGTAAAATCAGCAAGGAGATCAAACAGGTACGGACCATTCTTCACTTCGAGGCGTAGAGCGATACAGCGTGGAGCTCAATGCTCCATATTTCAGCATCCTAAAGCATGAAAACAGCCACTGAGTCGGAACGTTTCAAACATTTTCAGACCTTCACAATCATAGAAACATAGAAACATAGAAATTAGGTGCAGGAGTAGGCCATTCGGCCCTTCGAGCCTGCACCGCCATTCAATATGATCATGGCTGATCATCCAACTCAGTATCCCGTACCTGCCTTCTCTCCATACCCCCTGATCCCCTTAGCCACAAGGGCCACATCTAACTCCCTCTTAAATATAGCCAATGAACTGGCCTCGACTACCCTCTGTGGCAGAGAGTTCCAGAGATTCACCACTGAAAAATGTGTGAAAAAAGTTCTTCTCATCTCGGTTTTAAAGGATTTCCCCCTTATCCTTAAGCTGTGACCCCTTGTCCTGGACTTCCCCAACATCGGGAACAATCTTCCTGCATCTAGCCTGTCCAACCCCTTAAGAATTTTGTAAGTTTCTATAAGATCCCCTCTCAATCTCCTAAATTCTAGAGAGTATAAACCAAGTCTATCCAGTCTTTCTTCATAAGACAGTCCTGACATCCCAGGAATCAGTCTGGTGAATCAAGCCTGTAATTTATCCCATCAGATAAAGCATAAAAAGAATTTAATTTGACACTTCCATATCTTCAGTATTGAAAAAGTTATGGTCATTGCCACACTTGGAAATTAGCATCCTGTTCCCTATTGCTTTTCCATGAACTTAACACAAAAGCTGTGATCGAGGACAGTCAATTGACATAAAAGTCGACATGACTTTCTTAAAAATGATCCATGATCAATATTTTCATACTAAATATCTGACTAAAAACTTCCACACTACATAGTTTTTAGTCAGATATTTAGTATGAAAATATTGATCATGGGTAGACAATTACACAAAATAGAGATAATTTAGATGTTCTTATGACATGATAGTGCCAAAAAATAATGATTTTGATTATCTTGAGAGTGGATGTTTGTGGATTAAGACAGAGATCGGATTGTGGCCGCCACCATGATTTTGCGCGTATATTGGATCATCAGATTAAAATGAAATCAGGGTAGGCGATAGACAATAGACAACAGGTGCATGAGTAGGCCATTCGGCCCTTCGAGCTAGCACCGCCATTAAATGTGATCATGGCTGATCATCCCCAATCAGTACCCCGTTCCTGCCTTCTCCCCATATCCCCTGACTCCGCTACGTTTAAGGGCCCTATCTAGCTCTCTCTTGAAAGCATCCAGAGAACCGGCCTCCACCGCCCTCTGAGGCAGAGAATTCCACAGACTCACAACTCCATGTGAGAAAAAGTGTTTCCTCGTATCCGTTCTAAATGGCTGACTCCTTATTCTTAAACTGTGGACAGGTTTGGAGGGATATGGGCCAGGCGCAGGCAGGTGGGACTAGTGTAGCTGGGACATTGTTGGCCAGTGTGGGCAAGTTGGGCCGAAGGGCCTGTTTCCACACTGTATGACTCTATGAATGGGTGATCGCTGGTCGGTGTGGGCCAGTGGGCCTGTTTTCATGCTTTACGATGATGAAATATGGAGGAAAACACAGATTGGCGGGGCAGGTTAGCATTCTGTGAATCTGTTCAGCTTAGTTTAGAGATACAGCACGGAAACAGGCCCTTCGCACCACTGAGTCCGTGCTAGCCAGCGATCCCCGCACACTAACACACGCAGAGAGTGATGAATCTCTGGAACTCTCTGCCACAAAAGGTAGTCGAGGCCAGTTCATTGGCTATATTTAAGAGGGAGTTAGATGTGGCCCTTGTGGCTAAAGGGATCAGAGGGTATGGAGAGAAGGCAGGCACGGGATACTGAGTTGGAATGATCAGCCATGATCATAGTGAATGGTGGTACAGGCTCGAAGGGCCAAATGGCCTACTCCTGCACCTATTGTCTATGTTTCTATCCTGCATGGACTCAGGATAATTTATATTTACACCAAGCCAATTAACCTACAAACCTGCACGTCTTTGGAGTGTGGGAGGAAACTGCAGATCCCGGAGAAAACCCACGCAGGTCACGGGGAGAAGGTACAAACCCCGTACAGACAGCACCCGTGGTCAGGATGGAACCCGGGTCCCTGGCGCTGTGAGGCAGCAACTCAGCCACCGTGCCGCCTCTAGGGCCTGCTGTGCGCGGTAACCAGTTTGGTGTCTCTCCTCAGCTACGCGGTCAGCTGTCACATGAGCGCAGTCTGAAGCTCGATGCCTTCCAGAGGGTTGACGAATTGCAGAGCCAGGTGCATAACTTTGAGGCTGCATTATCCGTCAGCAACAATGCAGGTAACGCCACTGTATATCCCGTCATTTGACAAAATGTTTAGTGTAGTTCAGAGATACAGCGTGGAAACAGGCCCTTCGGCCCACCGAGTCCGTGCCGACCAGCGACTCCCTCCCCCCCACCCCCCCACACACACACACTAACACCTACCCCACACACACCAGGGATAATTCACAATTGATACCAAGGCCATTAACCTACAAACCTGTACGCCTTTGGAGTGTGGGAGAAAACTGGAGATCCCGGAGAAAACCCACGCAGGTCACGGGGAGAAGGTGCAAACTCCGTACAGACAGCACCCGTAGTCAGGATCGAACCCGGGTCTCTGGCGCAGTGAGGCAGCAACTCTACCGCTGCGCCATTTTGCCTCTCTTGTTCTCGTTCCCTTAATTTAGTTAGTTTGATCCGGGGGGCGGAAAACCCAGGGGGGGGGGGGGGGGACCAGAGGGGACACACCCCCCCCCCCACGTTTTGAGAGGTGGGGAACATCTCCCCCCCCCCCAAGTTTTTGTGATCCGGATTTTAAAATCTCCGCGAGATTTCCGCGAGACAGTGGGGGTGGGGCTGAGGTTAGAGCGCGGTGATTGGAGGAGGGAGACGTGGCACAGACCTGTACCTCATGCGCTGGCGCTGTCCCGAGTCGTCCCCCCCCTCCCCCCCCCACGGGTGGCCAGAGAGGTCGGGAGTCAGACGCGAGCTGCCAGCAGAGAAACAGCACTAAACCCAGCTCAACTCTGCCTGTCCCGCTAGGTTAACCTGCCTGGGCTTGCGGGAAACATGGCCAGCGCGGAGAAGCAGCGCTGGCGTCCCGTCATTCCAGACAGGGCTGTAGTTAACCCGGCGAGACGGGCAGGGCTGAGCTGCATTTAGCGCTGGATTGAGCCTCCGTTTTGATAGCGAGTTCCGCTCTTGGTTTGATCAGTTATTTTATTGACAAGTGTACCAAGGCGCAGTGAGAAGCTTTTTGCTGCGTGCTATCCAGTCAGCGGAAAGACAGTACATGGCTAAGTAGCTAAGACAGTTTTTAAAATTCATTTTGGGATCTTTACTAAAACGTGGAAAAACTGGTGCTGGACTGGTCATTTTGACTTCAGCTTGCTGTGTCCTTTAGTTGAGTCTAGTTTATTGTCGCGTGTATCAAGGTACAGTGAAAGGCTTTTTGTTGCGTGCTAACCAGTCAGCGGAAAGACAATACATGATTACAGTCGAGCCGTTTACAGTGTACAGATACATGATAAAGGGAATAACGCTTAGTACAAGGTAAAGTCCAGTAATGTCCGATCAAAGATAGTCCGAGGGTCATGACTGTCATATGAGGAAAGATTGAAAAGACTAGGCTTGTATTCACTGGAGTTTAGAAGGATGAAGGGTAACTTATAGAAACATATAAAATTATAAAAGGACTGGACAAGCTAGATGCAGAAAAAATGTTCCCAATGTTGGGCGAGTCCAGAACCAGGGGCCACAGTCTTAGAATAAAGGGGAGGCCATTTAAGACTGAGGTGAGAAAAACGTTTTTCACCCAGAGAGTTGTGAATTTATGGAATTCCCTGCCACAGAGGGCAGTGGAGGCCAAATCACTGGATGGATTTAAGAGCGAGTTAGATAGAGTTCTAGGGGCTAGTGAAGTCAAGGGATATGGGGAGAAGGCAGGCACGGGTTAGTGATTGGGGACGATCAGCCATGGTCACAATGAATGGCGGTGCTGGCTCGAAGGGCCGAATGGCCTCCTCCTGCACCTGTTTTCTATGTTTCTAAATGAGGTAGATAGTCGCTCAGGACCGCTCTCTAGGTGATAGGATGGTTCAGTTGCTAAAAGATTACATTTGAAATGAAAGACTTTAAGTTAAAGGCATTTTAATTTAGTCTTGAGTTAAGACTGGTTGGGCTACATTTGGAGTGTTGCGTGCAGTCCTGGTCACCCCACTAAAGGAAGGATGTGGAGGCTTTGTAGAGGGTGTGGAGGAGTGTTACTAGAATGTTGCCTGCTTTAGAGAGTTTCAGTTCCAGGGAGAGGTTGGATAAACTAGGATTGTTTTCTCTGGAACGTCAGAGGTTAAGGGGAGACCTGATAGGTTTGCAGTGCATTCAGAACGTATTCAGCCCACTTCACTTTCTCCACATTTTGTTACATTACAGCCTTATTTTAAAATGGATTAAATTCTTTTTTTTTAATCATCAATCTACACACAATGAAGAAGCAAAAACAGGTGTTTTGACATTTTAGCAGTGTAATTAAAATGAAATAACTGAAATATCACATTTACATAAGTATTCAAACTCTTTGCTATGACACTCAAAATTGAGCTTAGGTTCAATCCTGTTTCCATTGATTATCCTTGAGATGTTCTACAACTTGGGAGTCCACCAGTGGTAAATTAAATTGATTGGACATGATTTGGAAAGGCACACACCTGTCTATATAATGTCCCACAGTTGACAGTGCATGTCAGAACAAAAACCAAGCCATGAAGACGAAGGAATTGTTCATAGACCTCCGATACAGGATTGTGTTGAGACACAGATCTGGGGAAGGGTATAAAACAAGTTCTGCAGCATTGCAGGTCTGAAGAGCACAGTGGCCTCCGTCATTCTTAAGGGCTTGTCCCACTGTACAAGGTAATTCAAGAATGCTCCCGAGTTTGCCCTGATTCGAACTTGGAGATTTACGGTAATAGCCGCTCGTCGGTACTCGGGGCTCTCGTGGACAGTTTTCAACATGTTGAAAAATCAAACTCGTGGTAAGCGTGTAGAACGTACCCGCTACGTACATGTACACTACGTACATTCTTCGTGCTTACCACGAGTTTGATTTTTTTTTTAACTCGGGAGAGCTCTTAAATTACCTCGTACAGTGGGACAGGCCCTTTAAAATGGAAGAAATTTGAAACCGCCAGGACCCTTCATAGAGCTGGCTGCCCGGCCAAACTGAGCAATGGGAGGAGAAGGGCCTTGGTCAGGGAGGTGACCAAGAACCCGACGGTCACTCTGACAGAGCTCCAGAGTTCCTCTGTGGGGATGGGACAACCTTCCAGAAGGACAACTATATCTGCAGCCCTCCACCAATCAGGCCTTTATTGTAGAGTGTAGTGGCCAGACAGAAGCTACTCCTCAGTAAAAGGCACATGACAGCCCGCTTGGAGTTTGCCAAAAGACACCTAAACAAGATTCTCCTGTCTGATGAAACCAAGATTGAACTCTTTGGCCTGAATGCCAAGTGTCACGTCTGGAGGAAACCAGGCACCGCTCAACACCTGGCCAATACCATACCTACGGTGAAGCATGGTGGTGGCAGCATCATGCTGTGGGGATGTTTTTCAGCGGCAGGAACTGGGAGACTAGTCAGGGTCGAGGGAAAGATGAACGGAGCAAAGTACAGAGAGATCCTTGATGAAACCTGCTCTAGAGCGTTTCATCAGACTGGGGCAGAGGTTCACTGGACCTCTTTGTGACAAGTCTGTGAATGTCCTTAAGTGGCCCCGCTAGAGCTCGGGGCAGAGGTTCACCAAATACAGGTGTGCCAAGCAGGACAGACTCTTGAAAGGCGCCCATAAATAAATTTATTAATTATTATCAATAACCCACATAGACTCCCAAGAGCTCATCTACTCCTAGATGGTATGAACCACCTTTTCAGCAGTAAATGTCTGGCCTTCACTGCCTTCTGGTGCAAAGATGTGTCCTTAAACAGTTAAATCTATCCCCTAATTTGACTCATTTGCTAAAGAAACATTGAAAATAGGTGTAGGAGGAGGCCCTTCGAGCCATTGATCACAGCTGATCGTCCCCTATCAATAACCAGTGCCTGCCTTCTCCCTATATTCCTTGACTCCACTAGCCCCTAGAGCTCTATCCAACTCTCTCTTAAATCCATCTTGGCCTCCATTGCCCTCTGTGGCAGGGAATTCCACAAATTCACAACGCTCTGGGTGAAAAAGTTTTTTCTCACCTCGGTCTTAAATGGCCTCCCCTTTATTCTAAGACTGTGGCCCCTGGTTCTGGACTCGCCCCACATTGGGAACATTTTTCCTGCATTTAGCTTGTCCAGTCCTTTTATAATTTTATATGTCTCTATAAGACCCCCCCCCCCCCCCTCATCCTTCTAAACTCCTGTGAATACAAGCCTAGTCTTTTCGATCATGGTTTCCTCAGGACCTGACGTGGAGCGTGAACACCATGACACTCAGAGATTGCTGCTGTCCTTTTATCCATTGAGAGCATACTAACATACTGTGTATGCGTGTGGTACACCAGCGGCTCAGAGAAAGTGCTCCAGAGGGCCATTCTGCCCCCTCTCCTTACCTTGGAGGACTTACACAGTTCTCGTCCCACCCCGGACACTCCCTGTTTGAACTGTTGCCGTCAACAGATCTACAAGGACAAGGACGAACAGACGCTGCTATAAAAGCACTAAATGTAGCCGCCAAGGAACGCACTGTTTATGCGTGCTATTTTCCTACCTTGTATGTATCACAAGGAATGGTGCACTGACTGGCTGACATTTTTAAATTTTGTTGTACATGGTTCATGTTACAATGACAATAAAGAAACTATTCTATTCTAAATTAGGAGACCAAAACTGTACACAATACTCCAGATGTGGCCTCATCAGAGCCCTATACAACTGCAGAAGAACCTCTTTACTCCTATACTGAAATCCTCTTGTTATGAAGGCCAACATTCCATTAGCTTTCTTCACGGCCTGCTGTACCTGCACGCCAACTTTCAGTGACCGGTGTACAAGGACACCCAGGTGGTTGAGATAGTGGCGTTCATGAGACTTTTAGACAGGCTCATGTAAGTGCAGGGAATGGAGGTTTTATTGTTCGATTAATACTAGTTTCTTCTCTATTCCAAGAAACGGCATCTGGTGTGTTGGGGAAATCGGCATCATTGCATTCCAGTGCATGCAGTTTCAGAAACATTTTGCCAGGTATTGACATTTTAAACATTCTTACTTGTAATGTGTAGAGTTGAGTGAGGGGGAATGCCCATTCATTCTTTCTTTAACTTTTCTTTGCAAACCCACGTTCTCACCCGTGATGCTTATAGAAACGTACGAAATCCTTAAGGGGTTGGACAGGCTAGATGCAGGAAGATTGTTCCCGATGTTGGGGAAGTCCAGGACAAGGGGTCACACAGTTTAAGGATAAGGGGGAAATCTTTTAGGACCGAGATGAGAAAAACATTTTTCACACAGAGAGTGGTGAATCTGTGGAATTCTCTGCCTCAGAAGGTAGTTGAGGCCAGTTCATTGGCTATAATTGAGAGTTGGATGTGGCCCTTGTGGCTAAAGGGATCAGGGGGTATGGAGAGAAGGCAGGTACAGGATACTGAGTTGGATGATCAGCCATGATCATATTGGATGGCGGTGCAGGCTCGAAGGGCCGAATGGCCTACTCCTGCACCTATTTACTATGTTTCTATGTTTAAGATGGAGATTGACAGATTTGTGATTAGTACGGGTGTCAAGGGTTATGGGGAGAAGGCAGGAGAATGGGGTTAGGAGGCAGACATGGAGCAGCCATGATTAGGGTGGCCAACTTTCTCACTCCCAAATAAGGGGCAAAAGGTCAAATATATGGGACAACTTCCCGACGGCAATTCGTTGAGCGACTGGGCCGTGGCTGGGTGAATGGTGAGTTGGCCCTGGGTGCTGGACTGCACACAAAGCCCAGCCGGCGGGCCAGCGGAGGAGCTTTGGCCCGGGGGCAAAGTCTGCGCCCCGTCCAACTCATGAACCGATGATCGGCCGTGAGAAGAAGGGGTGGTGGTGGTGTCAGCGGTAAGCGAAGGTCTGAAGGTCGGACGGCTGGCCGGGCTGCTGACTGACGGGGCCACGGGCGCTGCTGCTGCTGCTGCTGCACTCCACGGGCTGCACTACGTCAGGACGGGTGAGGCGGGGGCCGGACGCAGCGCTCAAACCCGACAGTCCCCTCGACCTGAGTAGTAGCGGTCAAATACGGGACAAGGGCGGTCCCGTACAGGTCAAACTAATTTAGCCCAATATACGGGATGTCCCGGCTAATACGGGACAGTTGCCAACCCTAGCCATGATTGAATGGCTGAGTAGACTCGATGGGCTGAATGGCCTAATTCTACTCCGATAACTTGTGAACTTGTGAAACCCTCATGTCTTTGGGATGTGGGAGGAAACACTTTAAAGATAGAGTGCGGAAACAGGCCCTTCAGCCCGCGCCAACCAGCGATTACCCCGTACACTAACACTATCCTACCCACACTAGGGAGAAATTACAATTTTACAAAGCAATTAACCTACAAGCCTGTACGTATTTGGAGTGTGGGGGGAAAAACGGAGCACTCGGAGAAAACCCACACGTTCATGGGGAGAAGGTACAAACTCCGTACAGACAGCACCCGTAGTCGGGATGGAACCCGGGTCTCTGGCGCTGTGAGGCAGCAACTCTACCGCTGCACTCAGACCATAACCCTCCATTCCTTTCCCATCCATATACCTATCCAATTTATTTTTAAATGATGGATGCCCCTAAACTTTTGTCCCTTAATTCTCAAATCATGTCCTCTTGTTTGAATCTTCCCTACTCTCAATGGAAAAAGCTTATCCACGTCAACTCTGTCTATCCCTCTCATAATTTTAAAGACCTCTATCAAGTCCCCCCCTTAAACTTCTGCGCTCCAAAGAATAAAGACCTATCTTGTTCAACCTTTCTCTGTAACTTAGGTGCTGAAACCCAGGCAACTTAATGGCCTAGAAGGTCGCAGGTTCCCCACCCCTGGTCTAATACAAAGGAAACTTTGGATGTAAACTTTTGGCTACTTGTGTATCCCTTACTTAGGCACTGGAACGCAGACTCACTTTCGAACTCAGTCACTTACTCTCTCCAGAGAGCAGTTGCAGCGCTGTTTGACCGCTGACCCAAAGACGACTGATGCCAGTGGAACCGTCGGCTGTGGAGGAAAGAGAATACAGAGGCCAAAAACGGTGAGCAACAGACATATCATAAAAGCCTTTCAATCAATATTGACTCTGCATTCAAAGCCCTGGATCCTGCCTGCCATCATTGAGGTTGTCAGTGTTCCCGATGTTGGGGGAGTCCAGAACCAGGGGCCACAGTTTAAGAATAAGGGGTAAGCCATTTAGAATGGAGACGAAGAAACACTTTTTCACACAGAGTTGTGAGTCTGTGGAATTCTCTGCCTCAGAGGGCGGTGGAGGCCAGTTATTTGGATACTATCGAGAGCTAGATAGGGCTCTTAAAGATAGCGGAGTCAGGGGATATGGGGAGAAGGCAGGCTGATTGGGGATGAGCAGCCATGCTCACATTGAATGTCGGAGCCGGCTCGAAGGGCCGAATGGCCTACTCCTGCACTTATTGTCTATTGTTATGATGAACTGTGTCAGCAGCAATTAAATTTATAAGGTACATTCCAAAATATCGCCCGGAATTACTTGAAAACTGATGTTACAAAATGATCACAGTTCCTGTGAACTAGTTTAGTTTAGCGATACAGCGCGGAAACAGGCCGACCGAGTCCGCGCCGACCAGCGATCCCCGCACACTAACACTGTCCTGCACACACTGGGGACAATTTAAAATTATACCTAGCCAGATAACCTACAAATCTGTGCGCCTTTGGTGCGTGGAAGGAAACCGAAGATCTGGGAGAAAGGTCACGGGGAGAACGTACAAACTCCGTACAGACATCGCCCGTAGTCAGGGTCTCCGGCGCTGTGAGGCAGCAACTCTACCGCTGCGCCACCCCGAACTGTTCGCAGCCCAAGCAGTTTCGGGCGGCACGGAGGTGCAGGGTAGATTATTTGCCTCAACGCCAGAGACCTGGGTTCAAGTCAAGTCAAGTCAAGTCAAGTTTATTTGTCACATACACATACGAGATGTGCAGTGAAATGAAAGTGGCAATGCTCGCGGACATTTGTGCAAAAAGACAAACAACAAAAAACCCAAACAAATTATAAACACAATCATAACACACATATTCTTTTACATAATAAATAATGGAAGGAAAAACGTTCTGTAGAGTTAGTCCCTGGTGAGATAGGAGTTTACAGTCCGAATTGCCTCTGGGAAGAAACTCCTTCTCAACCTCTCCGTTCTCACCGCATGGCAACGGAGGCGTTTGCCTGACTGTAGCAGCTGGAACAGTCCGTTGCAGGGGTGGAAGGGGTCTCTCATGATTTTAATTGCTCTGGAGTTGCACCTCCTGTTGTATAGTTCCTGCAGGGGGGCGAGTGAAGTTCCCATAGTGCGTTCGGCCAAACGCACTACTCTCTGCAGAGCCTTCTTGTCCTTGGCAGAGCAATTCCCAAACCAGCAGGTACGGGTGCTGACTACGGGTGCTGTCTGTACAGAGTTTGTACAGAATTATTTTGTAGGTCGCAGAGGAGGTGCAGCAGCCAGACCAGCGAGTGAGTGGATTGGCTGAGACATCCTAATTAGTTGTGTGGATAGTTGACATGATTGGATCAAATTAAATCCTGGTCTAGGGGAGTGACCTGTTGCGAGCGGCCCTGATGAGGCAAAGTGCGAGTCTTTGGCACAAGAGTCTTCTGCGAGGCAGCTGAGGCAAGGATGCTCCACTTGGATCAGTTGTGTGTTTCATTTATTTTAAATATTTAAACTTGTGATGGCAGCTCTCTCCCGCCTTTCTTAAACCGTGGGATAACATTAGCTACACTTCAATCTACAGGAACTGATCCTGAGTCTATAGAACATTGGAAAATTATCACCAATGCATCCACGATTTCTAGAGCCACTTCCTTAAGTACCCTGGGATGCAGACCATCAGGCCCTGGGGATTTATCAGCCTTCAGTCCCATCAGTCTATCCAACATCATTTCCTGCCTAATGTGGATTTCCTTCAGCTCCTCCGTCACCCCAGATCCTCTGGCCACTAGTATATCAGGGAGATTGTCTGTGTCCTCCTTGGTGAAGACAGATCCAAAGTACCTCTTTTCAGAAGTGGTAGCATGTGGAATGAGCTTCCAGTGTGGTCCAGGCAGGTTCGTTTTTATCATTTAAAAATAAATTGGATAGTTATATGGATGGGAAGGGAATGGACATGGTCTGAGCGCAGGTATATGGGACTAGGGGAGATTATGTGTTCGGCACGGACTAGAAGGGTCGAGATGGCCCTTCCGTGCTGTAATTGCCGTTATATACCTGTTCAACTCATCTGCCATTTCCTTGTTCCCCATAATATCCCAGCCAATTCCCGTCTCATACCTTCAAAGTCTCCTTTATTCATGTTCAGGACCCTGGTCTATGAATTAACCGGGTCACTCTCCATCCTAACGTAGAGTTCCACCATATTACGGTCACTGTTGCCCAAGGGGCCTTGCACAACCAGATCACTAACTAATCCTTCCTCATTACACAATACCCAGTCTAGGATGGCCCATCCTCTACTCGGCTCCTCTACATATTGGTTTAACAAACCCATCCTGTATACATTCCAGGAAATCCTCAGTGCTGCTACCAATTCGGTTGTCCCAATCTATATGCAGATTAAAGTCACCCATGATAACCGCTGTACCTTTGCCACACGCATCCCTAATTTCCTACTGCTGTGTGGTGGTCTGTATACCACTCCAACAAGTGTTTCATGCCCGTGGCTATTTCGCAGTTCTACCCAGACAGATTCTACTGCATCCAAGCTGATGTCTCCCCTTGCTATTGCGTTAATCTCCTCTTTAACCAGCAGTGCCACCCTGACAGTCCTTGAGGAGCTGCATCTGGACACAGTTCCCACAGGTGCGGTGGGTCAGTGAAAATGGGGAATTACAGACCTGTCAGCTTTACATCGGTAGTGGGGAAGATGCTGGAGTTGATTATTAAAGATGCATTTGGAAAGCAGTGACTCGATCGGTCAAGGTCAGCATGGATTTACCAAGGGGAAATCGTGCTCGACTAATCCTCTGGCATTTTGTGAGGATGTAACAAGTAGAAACACAGAAATTAGGTGCAGGAGTAGGCCATTCGGCCCTTCGAGCCTGCACCGCCATTCAATATGATCATGGCTGATCATCCAACTCAGTATCCCGTACCTGCATTTTCTCCATACCCCCTGATCCCCTTAGCCACAAGGGCCACATCTAACTCCCTCTTAAATATAGCCAATGAACTGGCCTCGACTACCCTCTGTGGCAGAGAGTTCCAGAGATTCACCACTCTCTGTGAGAAAAGTTCTTCTCATCTCGGTTTTAAAGGATTTCCCCCTTATCCTTAAGCTGTGACACCTTGTCCTGGACTTCCCTAACATCGCCAACAATCCTCCTGCATCTAGCCTGTCCAACCCCTTAAGAATTTTGTAAGTTTCTATAAGATCCCCTCTCAATCTCCTAAATTCTAGAGAGTATAAACCAAGTCTATCCAGTCTTTCTTCATAAGACAGTCCCCATCCCAGGAATCACTGGTGAACCGTCTCTGCACTCCCTCTATGGCAATAATGTCCTTCCTCAGATTTGGAGACCAAAACTGTACGCAATATCCAGGTGTGGTCTCACCAAGACCCTGTACAACTGCAGTAGAACCTCCCTGCTCCTGCACTCAAATCCTTTTGCAGTGAAAGCTAACATCCCCTTCGCTTTCTTTACTGCCTGCTGCACCTGCATGCCTACCTTCAATGACTGGTGTACCAGGACACCCAGGTCTCGCTGCATCTCCCCCTTTCCCAGTCGGCCACCATTTAGATATTGCTGTTAATCTCCTTTTTGCCACCAAAATGGATAACCTCACAGTCCCTTATACTGCATCTGCCAAACATTTGCCCACTCACCCAGCCTATCCAAGTCACCTTGCAGTCTCCTAGCATCCTCCTCACAGCTAACACTGCCCCCCAGCTTAGTGTCATCCGCAAACTTGGAGATATTGCCTTCAATTCCCTCATCCAGATCATTAATATATATTGTAAATAGCTGGGGTCCCAGCATTGATCCTTGCAAAGTCCCACTAGTCATTGCCTGCCATTGGGAAAAGGTGCCCGTTTACTCCTACTCTTTGCTTCCTGTTTGTGAGTTCTCTATCCACATCAATAGAATGGATAAGGGGGAGCCAGCGGATGTGGTGTATCTGGACTTTCAAAAAGCCTTTGACAAGGTCCCACACAAGAGATTAGTGTGCAAAATATGAGCACATGGTATTGGGGGTAGGGTATTGAGGTGGATAGAGAACTGGTTGGCAGACAGGAAGCAAAGAGTGGGAATTAACGGGTCCTTTTCAGAATGACAGGCAGTGACTAGTGGGGTACCGCAAGGCTTGGTGCTGGGACCCCAGTTGTTTACAACATATATTAACAATTTAGACAAGGGAATTAAATCTGTAAGTTTGCGGATCACACCAAGCTGTGAGGAGGATGCTATGAGGCTGCAGGGTGACTTGGATAGGTTGGGTGAGTGGGCAGAAGCATGGCAGATGCAGTATAATGTGGATAAATGTGAGGTTATCCACTTTGGTGGCAAGAACAGGAAGGCAGATTATTATCTGAACGATGTCAGATTAGGAGAAGGGGAGGTGCATCAAGACCTGGGTGTGCTTGTACATCAGTCACTGAAAGTAAGCATGCAGGTACAGCAGGCAGTGAAGAAAGCTAATGGCATGTTGGCCTTCATTGCGAGAGGATTTGAGTTTAGGAGCAAGGGTGTCCTACTGCCGTTGAACAGGGCCCTGGTGAGACCACACCTGGAGTTTTGTGTGCAATTTTGGTCTCCTAATTTGAGGAAGGACACTCTTGCTATTGAGGAAGTGCAGTGTAGGTTCTCCAGGTTAATTTTCGGGATGGCGGGACTGAAAAATGATGAAAGAGTGGGTCGACTGGGCTTGTATTCGCTGGAATTTAGAAGGATGAGAGGGATCTTATTGAAACGAACAATGAGGAAAAGCTTTTTCACCCAGTTGTGAAGGTGAATTCTCTGCCACAGACGGCAGTGGAGGCCAATTCATTGCATGTTTTCAAGAGAGTTAGATTTAGCTCTTGGGGCTAAGGGAATCAAGGGATATGGGGAGAAAGCCAGAACGGGGTACTGATTTTGGATGATCAGCCTTGAACATATTGAATGGCTGGTTCGAAGAGCCGAATGGCCTACTCCTGCACCTATTTTCTATGTATGTTCTCCCCGTGACATGCGTGGGTTTTCTCTGGGTGCTCCGGTTTCCTCCCACACTCCCAGGACACACAGGTTTGTGGGTTAATTGGTTTGGTAGAATTGTTAATATTGTCTCTGTGTGTGTGTAGGATCGTGTCATTGTTCGGGGATCACTGGTCAGTGAGCCGAAGGGCCTGTTTCTCTAAACCAGGGGATCTCCAAACTATGGCCCGCGGGCCACATCCGGCCCGCCACGAGATTTTACCCGGCCCGCAGCAAGCTCAGCGCAGGACGGACGGAGTGTGTGTCAGTTAGGCGTCGATTCGAGGAGCACGGCTGCCCGCTGTTGTTACCGGGTAGATCCCTCGAATTGTCAGAGCCGAGACATCACAAGGGTCGCCGTGAAGAAGGGGGCAATGGGATGGGGATGGGATGGGGGGGGGGGGGGGAAGTGGTTCGGCGCCCGCGGTCAGAATGGGGCAGGCGCGTGTTGTAACGTGCGATCGTTGCTCTCTGCCCCCCCCTCTCTCTCTCTCTCTCTCTGCCTCTATCTCTCTCTAACTGCCCTCTTGCTCTCTCTCTCTCTCTCTCTTCCATTAAATTTATAAAACTGACAATTCCTAATTTTTCCTATGGCCTGCAAAAATGTGCCGAATATATAACGTGGGCCTCAAGCTGAAACGTTTGGAGGCCCCTGCTCTAAACTAAACTAAGTTTACAAGTCGGAAATACAGTTGCAAATCGGGTTCACATGCTGCATGAAATGCCAGAAGTCCTTCAACTAAACAGGGGATTGACAGATTCTTGATTAGTACGGGTGTCAGGGGTTATGGGGAAAGCAGGGGAATGGGGTTGAGAGGGAAAGATAGATCAGCCATGATTGAACGGGAGTAGACTCGATGGGCCAAATGGCCTAATTCTGCTACCAACACTCATGTCATTGAGAATTATCCAAATTGTTTTCATGTGATATGTTCTGCATGTTCTCAGCTTAATTATTTGTTAACACAGGTCCCAACTAGACTTCACAATAAGGTGATGGAAGCATTATTGCCAGAAACGGAGGACTCGGGACATCTCAGTCTCATCCTGGAGCTGAAAGATTACAGATTAAATCAGAAATAATTGCAAGGGATGCAAGACAGAAGAACTGCATAGACAATCAAAAATAAAAGCAGGGCAGCTGGAAGAGGAAAAGAAAACATTATTCACTGCAGAGCAAAAACAAACCCCAATAAAGTGCTGGAGTTTCTCAGTAGGATGTGTGTAAGAAGGAACAGCAGATGCTGGTTTACACTGGGGACATAAAATGCTGGAGTTAAGCCCCCGTCCCACTTAGGAAACCTGAACGGAAACCTCTGGCAACTTTGCGCCCCACCCAAGGTTTCCGTGCGGTTCCCAGAGGTTGCAGGTAGTGGAAGCAGGTTGGGAGACTGACAGAAACCTCCGGGAACCGCACGGAAACATTGGGTGGGGCTCAAAGTCTCCAGAGGTTTCCATTCAGGTTTCCTAAGTGGGACAGGGGCATAACTCAGCGGGACAGGCAGCATCTCTGGAGAGAAGGAATGGGTGATGTTTCGGGTCGAGACCCTTCTTCAGACTGAGAGTCAATGCAGGGATATGGAGCGGTAAGGGTTTTGAAACTAGACATCTTAGGGGACGAAGATTAAAGAAAATGTAGCATCGATGATTGGTAGCTCGGGGAAGTTGGCAAGGCAGCATACAAAGATAACATTTAATCAGGAGGACAGTCTGAGAACTAGGACGGGGGGAGGGATAGAGAGAGTGGGAAAGCAAGGGAGAAGTCAATATTCATACCTCCGAAGGACATGGATAGGTGAATATTTGGGCCAGGACCCATCATCAGTTACTGTAGCACTTTTCTTGCAAATGAGCATCTGCAGTTCTTAATTTCCCCATTCAATGCAGCGTGGTCACTTCTGAGTAATTTTATGGAATGTTTTAACTTTTGAAATCAAGTGCTGGAGTAACTCAGCGGGTCAGGCAGCATCTCTGGGGAACATGGATAGGTGACGTTTCACATGGAGCTGGAGTAACTCAGTGGGTCAGGCAGCACCTGTGGAGAACATGGATAGGTGACGTTTCACAGAGTGCTGGAGTAACTCAGCGGGTCAGGCAGCAGCTCTGGAGAACATGGATAGGTGACGTTTCACAGAGTGCTGGAGTAAGTCACCAGGTCAGGCAGCATCTCTGGGGAACATGGGTAGGTGACGTTTTGGGTTGCGACCCTTCTTCTGATTGGGGAGGAACATGGATAGGTGACGTCTTGGGTCGAAACTCTTCTTCAAACCGAGTTACTCTAGCAGATTGTTTTTTTGGGGGGTAAACCAGCACCTGCAGTTCCTCGCTTCGCCATTCACTGTAGAGTGGTCACGGAGTCATTTTATGGAATATGTACATTTGAAGTCAAGAGTTCGGACAATGTCTCTGTGATAAAATTCACCCTTGGAACTGATCCATTGTTATTCCCCATGGAGTGAGGGGTTTATCAGCTTTGTCAGAACCAGTTTAAAAAATAAATCTTTGATGCCAAAGCTTTTCCAGTGTATCGTGCTATGTGTGGAATAATAAACCAGTAACAATAAATTGAAGACACAAAGTGCTGAAGTAACTCGGACGGGCCAGGCAGCATCTCTGGAGAAAAAGGATGGGTCATGTTTCGTGTCGGGACGCTTTAGACAGCAGGAGCAACGAGGTCCTTCTGCAGTTGTACAGGGCCAAAGTGAGACAACACCTGGAGTATTGTGTGCAGTTTTGGTCCCCTAATTTGAGGAAGGATATCCTTGCTATTGAGGGGGTGCAGCGTAGGTTGACAAGGTTAATTCCCGGGATGGCGGGACTGTCATATGCTGAGAGAATGGAGCAGCTGGGCTTGTACACTCTGGAGTTTAGAAGGATGCGAGGGGATCTTATTGAAACATATAAGATTAAGGGTTTGGACTCACTAGAGGCAGGAAACATGTTCCCGATGTTGGGGGAGTCCAGAACCAGGGGCCACAGTTTAAGAATAAGGGGTAAGCCATTTAGAACGGAGACGAGGAAACACTTTTTCTCACAGAGAGTGGTGAGTCTGTAGAATTCTCTGCCTCTGAGGGCGGTGGAGGCCGGTTCTCTGGATGCTTTCAAGAGTCAAGTGATATGGGGAGAAGGCAGGCACGGGTTGATACGGGACGATCAGCCATGATCACAAAGAATGGCGGTGCTGGCTTGAAGGGCCGAATGGCCTCCTCCTGCACCTATTTTCTATGTTTCTATAGCTAGATAGGGCTCTTAAAGATAGCGGAGTCAGGGGATATGGAAAGAAGGCAGGAACGGAGTACTGATTGGGGATGATCAGCCATGATCACAATGAATGACGGTGCTGGCTCGAAGGGCCGAATGGCCTACTCCTGCACCTATTGTCTATTGTTATGATGAACCGTGTCAGCAGCAATTAAATTTATAAGGTACATTCCAATATCGCCCTGAATTACTTGAAAACTGATGTTACAAAATGACTAATGGCTAAGGAGATCAGAGGGTATGGAGAGAAGGCAGGAACGGGGTACTGAATGTGGATGATCAGCCATGTTCACATTGAATGGCGGTGCTGGCTCGAAGGACCAAATGGCCTACTCCTGCACCTATTGTCTATTGACTGATTTTCGTGACATTTACAAGGAACCAAGCAAGCGTTCAATAACACCAGAAACAAATAATTAAAACATGAACTTTATTGGTTGGTATGGTTAGGCATTCTGTTCTTAAGATAGTGAAGTGTTTAGACACCCCACCATATCAGGGTAAAGCAGGCATCCAAAAAAATGCTTCAGGTTCTACACATTACGTCACACTTTGGCAAGTGAAGAGCATGGGGGTCTGAACTAAGCACTTCCAAAACACTTTATAAAATTACACTTTTTTCTTCATTTGTCCTCCCCCAATCCTCCAATTACATTTTTGGCCATACTTAAAGTTAATGGCTTGCAAGTTCTCCTTTAAGGCACTTTAATCCAAATCCAATTCAAGCCTCAATATAGTGCAAATCCTGATCACCCATACCCGGATGACAGCGAGATAATCTGCAGGTACATCTACAAGGTACTGTACAGTGAACATTTCAGTGCAATACATTAAAGCGGGTGAAAAAGCAACATGGATGATCAGACCCCCAATAGCTGATTGCAATCTCCAGACTCTTAGTACACTCAAATAGGCTTCACTCATAACTTAATCCGACAGGGTTGTTAAAAGATGTACAAAGCTGCATAAAATAAAAATTGACAGTCCCTTTGGTCTCAAGTAACACACACACACACACACAAAAAAACACTCCAAGTGCAGCAATGGGAACAAGTTACTAGAAGAAGGGGGCATTAGCCTGGATGTTGCCACGTCAGTTTAGATATTTGTTATTCGCATGCCTGAAGCATTCAGAAAATACTCTGATTATCCAGATAATGGATTGGCGCCTCTGCTATATTAAAAGATGCAAAGACACCCGTCTGGTTGACCTTCACTTCATTAGCTAGCAGGAGGGAAGGTGGACGGGAGGTTTGACACGAGTGTGCAATTTCAGAGCTTCAAGTTTTGCTAATTTTTTTACTCCAGGAACTAATTAGTCACAATCCACCCAACTTCCTAATTGATACCACATGGGCTGGACAACCCTTATAACCTTTGGCGCTACTTTGCAAAGCTATGAAAAGCAGAGGGTTTTGGTGCGTGATGGCTGGGAGGCTGCACTTAGACTCGACTATCTGCCACCATTCAAAAGAAAATACTCTCCACTGGCTACCAAATATCTGTAACCTGTTTGGCGATACTCAAATGTGACTTTGACCACTCAAGTGCAATATCTCTCCAGGTTAACACTGAAGTTAAGTCAATCCCTTACGACTCAGTAACATACCGTCCCAACCTGAAAGCGCGAACAGAAGTTATTTTACACAACTGAAATCATTTAGAAGATTAAACATGACCAACCTCAGGATTAACAGCAATATTATACCACATTTCAAGATCTTAAAATTTAACCTGAAATGATTGTCTTCCGATCTTCACGTGAACAGAACAAATTTCAAGCTAAGCTACTGAATTCTTCACATTAAATATTCCAAGAGCTACCAACATCGACGACAACAGCCCAGACTGTAAATCAAACCCTCGTGTCCCATTCCTACCACTTTATACAAACGCGAGCAAATAGAAGGCAGATGCTATTCATAAAGCAGAGGTTATTGAAAGTACCATAATACGCAGTATATCATATGAGCAATGGCAAAGAAGTCACGGAAGCTACAAGGAGTTGCCAAATCTCCAGTGAACTTCACGGAATAACATTGTCAGTCCATTCATGCAAGGCATACAATGATCACCTACACTGTGTGTGTGGAAAGTGGAGAGAGTTTACTCGATGTAAACTGAAGTGGTCAGTGGAACCTAGATCTAGTGCAAACAGCCCAAAATTAAAATTTATCTGGATCTTCCACGTTGACGAGGCTAATAAACCGAGTCCGATGTACACAAGGCAAAAAACAAAACACCGTTACTCCATCAAATAAAAGCATTTACACTCACTGAATTATCCAGCCAGTTATCCATGTTGGTAGCTCCAGAACGTAAATCAACCATTTTAACTGAAAAATCTAAACAGAATATACTTCATGAATTTAGAATGTTTGATATCAAGGCGGCCCATTTTCAGAGAACAAATATTGAGTAGGAATAAGGCCACATTTATTTAAGGCATGGCACTTTTCTCTCTCCCCCCCACCCCAAATATATCCATGTGCCCAATAATAAAAGAAGTGTGGGTATGTTAAAGATACATCCCTGTTTAACAAATAGCAAGTCAAAGAATCAAATCAAAGTTAAACAATGTACGCCCATTAAGATATGGCTAATTGTGAAGAGTGGTGTGCCATTTCCCCCCAAAAACATTATCCTCACACAGCAGACCGATAGAAGCAAATAGCAGGGACTCCGCAGTCCAACAGCAACGTGCTCAGAGCGTGTGGTAATTCCTATCCTTGCTTTTGCAGAACTTGACAGCGAAAAAGATGACAGCTTGCAGTCCGAGCACCAGGACGATCCCCCCAATGAAGCTTGCAGCGTCAAACGTCGAATTCCTATGTGGCAAGGGGGGTGCGGTGGTAGTTCCGTTTGTTGTACCTGCGGCAAACGCAAAACATTCATTAGAGAGAAGGTCGTTAGTGATAAGAGTCATAGACTGATACAGAGTGGAAACAGGCCCATCGGCCCAACTTCCCCACCAGCCAACTACAGCTGTCCCACCTGCCTGCGTTTGGTCCAAGGCTGTCCTAGCCATGATAGGAGCAGAATTAGGCCATTCCGCCCATCAAGTCTGCTCCACCGTTCAATCACGGCTGTTCTATCTCTCCCTCCTAGCCCCATTCTCTTGCCTTCTCCCCATAACCCCTGACACCCGTACTATCAATTAAGGGGCAGAAGTTTAGGGGTAACACGAGGGGGAACTTCTTTACTCAGAGAGTGGTAGCGGTGTGGAATGAACTTCCAGTGGAAGTGGTGTCGGCAGGTTCATTGGTATCATTTAAAAATAAATTGGATAGGCATATGGATGAGAAGGGAATGGAGGGTTATGGTATGAGTGCAGGCAGGTGGGACTAAGGGAAAAAAAGTTGTTCGGCACGGACTTGTAGGGCCGAGATGGCCTGTTTCCGTGCTGTAATTGTTATATGGTTATAATCAAGAATCTATTGATCTCTGAAAAATCTCCACTGACTTGGCCTCCACAGCCTTCTGTGGCAATGAATTCCACAGATTTTCCACCCACTGATTAAACAAATTCCTCATCTCCTTCCTAAAGGAACATCCCTTAATTCTGAGGCTATGACCTTTAGTCCTCGACTCTCCCATTAGTGGAAACATCCTCTCCACATCCAAGCCTTTCACTATTCGGTAAGTTTCAATGAGGGTGCCCTCTCATTCTTCTAAACTTTAATCAGCACAGGCCCAGTGCCGAGAAACACTCATCGTATGTTAACCCATTCATTCCTGGGATCCATAAAAGCTATAATTTTGCAGAAATACTTAGTGGCTTCCGAATTCAGTTTCTGAATTCATGCAGTAATGAAGTTCCCTTTTAATAGTAATGTTGCAGAAGCAGTTAATCATTGAAGAGACCAGTCTGAAGAAGGGTCTCGACCCGATACTTTTCTCCACAGATGCTGCCTGACCTGCTGAATTTCTCCAACTTTGTGTATCTTCAGCTAAGCTCTGTCCACTCAGTGGGTGGTGGAAAGAGCTGTCAAAGGAAATAGTTGAGGCAGATACAATAACATTGAAGACACCAGGACAGCTACAGAAGGGTTTGGGCCAAATGCAGGCAGGTGGGACTAGTGCAGATGGAGCAAGTTGGGCTGTTTCCATGCTGTATGACTTGCTAGAGGAAGTAGTGGAGGCAGGTACAATCACAGCATTTAAAATCAACCTGGACAGGTACATGGATATGAAAGGTTTGGAGGGATATGGGCCAAATGGGATTAGCTTAGATGGAGCATCTTGGTCAGCAAGATAGAGCTGGGCTGAAGGGCCTGTTTGCTTGCTGTATGACTCCTTGGCCAATGTGTTTCCTCAAAGTATGCAATCGCATAAGATTCCACCAAAGTATTAAATTATTGCCCCAAAATAATATTTTCGTTTGAATGCAGAGGATCTTGCTAGCTGAAGGCAGACATTAATGATAGGAAAAAAAATAGGGCGCTGCTCAGCAAATAAAATAGATGGTAATAATATCACTTATACTAGTTAATCGTCCATGAGAACAGCAAGCGGCAAATTTATTGGGAACCCAATTATACCAGGGAAGTTGTCATTTATTTTTTATAAATTATAAGATAATGAAGGAAATAGATCGGGTAGATGCACAGAGTCTCGTGCCCAGAGTAGGCAAATCGAGGATCAGAGGACACAGGTTTAAGGATAAGGGGAAAAGATTTAATAGCAATCTGAGGGGTAATGTTTTCACACAAAGGATGATGTGTGTATGGAACGAGCTGTTGGAGAAGGTGGTAGTTGAGGCAGGGACTATCCCAACGTTTAAGAACGTTTGATCGGTACATGGATAGGACAGGTTTGGAGTGATATGGGCCAAACGTTGGCAAGAGGGACTAGTGCAGCTGGGACATTTTGGCTGGTGTGGGAAGTGGGGCCGAGAGGCCTGTTTCCACACTGTATCACTCTATGACTCTAAGCAAATACTTCAATGGAATGCATGCGTTTAGTTTGCAACATTTACACTTCTTTTGAAGGCTGTGTTGGCTTCGGACTTCAATTGTTGATGATTCTCACCGTCCCCTCAAATTAAATGAACTCTTACACCAGAGTTTTGACAGAGTGTTAACATGCACAAACGCGAACATGTCGCCCGAGCATGAATTACATGGAGGCCACTGTAAAAAAGGTCATTACATGTTCCAGAAGTTCAGTTTTGCTTTTACCTGGTGTAGTAGTAAGACTTGTGGTATTGGGTGTCAGAGTAACTACAGTGACCCCTGCGGAAGGAACGGACGGGCAGACAAGCCAGGCAGAAGGGTAGAGAAGAAAACAAATTAGACACATTGTCAACATCACAAGTTGGAACAATGCTACATGTATTGTGACAAGACTGTGCAGAACAGCTCAGGCATCACAGCAGCCTCAGCTGATAGCTTTATACTGGAGACACCATGCTAATGGCAACACTTCAAAGATCTGACTAATGGAATATACCCCGAATCAAAACCATGCAAATTTCACATTACTGCTTTGATACATACTAATATTAGCAATTTATACTTCCAAAAGATTAAACAGAATAGATTTAGCAGTACAGGAGGTCGCACCCATGAATGCAGCTCAGTTTTGCTTAATATTTGCACAGAATGGTCTGCTGGGCACGACCTGTAGTCTTACCATTAGCGATACATTACAGAGACAAGACAATGGTTACGCTCATGTGGTTGCTACACTGCAGGACGGACGTGGAAGAAATGGCAAGCAAAATAGATTCACCAGAATGTTTCCTGGAATGGGAGATTGTAGTTAAACATTAGGTGGAGTTTATTTCACCATCCTACCACAACTAGAGAGCAGTCCTGAACTACTATCTATCTCTTTGACAAACCTCTATCTTTGACTCAATCGTGCATTAAACGTTAGTTCACGTTATGCCCTTTACCGTGTAATTAGAGGGCACGCGTCTAGAGTGAGAGGGGAGAAATGTAAAGAATGTCTGAGGGGCACGTTTTTCTAGAGTGTGCTGACTATCTGGACTGAAAGAAGGTTTGAGTCCAAGTTAATGTATTACTTTAATGACAAGAACCCGTCAGACAGAACCTGGAACAGTGCGTTCAGGTCTGGTCTCCTCCATAGACAAGTGAAAGGGAATGCAGCCATTATCTGTAGTTCCTTTCTACATACATCAGCACTTTGTGTCTATTATTGATTCTTTGGAATTTTTGAGGGTGGGGGGACGGGAACGTGAGCAGTTCAGTTCAGTTTATTGTCACGTGTACCGAGGTACTGTTGCGTGCTAACCAGTCAGCAGAAAGACAATACATGATTACAATCGATCCATTTACAGTGTACAGATACACTGCAGATTGTTTTGAACAACACATGAGGTTTCTTCTATCTAGGATTTAAGAATAGGTAGCAATTTCAATGAGACATACAAAGAATCCCTCGAGGTTTCTGTGCTATATCCAAGCTTGTTTGCACCAAGTCTTAGATTCTCTCTGTACCCTTCCAAATCTCCAGTTTGCCTCTCCCCTGACTCAGTCTGAAGAAAGGTCCCATCCTGTAATGTCGCCCATTGCTTCTCTCCAGGGATGCTTCCTGGCTTTCCCGCTGAGTTACTCCAGTTACTTTTGTGTCTATTCTCAAAATAAGGGTTCCTTAACCGAGGATTGAAAGGAGAAGCAACTTCCAACCAGAGGAGAGTGAATCTCTAGAGTTCTGTCCTTAGGGCCATAAAAGTGAATGATATTGGCAGAGCAAAATGTCGAGGGCCACATAGCCGCCGCCTACTGCTTTTATTTCCGTTGTTTTAACATTGACGTCACCAGCTATATATGAACTTTAGCCAGAAAACAAATGGTTCAACTTGGTGCTGTGAATCTTAACCAGCAAGTTGGGATTCTGAAATCTGTCCCATTTTGGATATATTCCCCATAGATAAGGCAGAGCAGATGCCTTGCAAACAGTTTCTTAAAAAACATTACTCATCACAGATGTAAATACAAATAGTTCAGTTTAGTTTATTGTCATGTGTACCGCGTGCCAACCAGTCAGCAGAAAGACAACACATGATTATAATCGTGCCATTTAAAGTGTATAGATACCTGATAAGGGAATAACATTTAGTGCAAGGAAAGAGCCAGCAAAGGCCAATCAAGGATAGTCCAAGGTGTCACCAAAGAGGTAGGTAGTAGTTCAGGACTGCTCTCTGGTTGTGGTGGGATGGTTCAGTTGCCTAATAACAGCTGGGGAGATACTGTCCCTGAATCTGGAGGTGTGCGTTTTCACACTTCTGTACCTTTTACCTGATGGGAGAGGGGTGAGGGAGAGGGAGTGGCCAGGGTGCGACTGGTCCTTGATTATGCTGCTGGCCTTGCCGAGGCAGCGTGAGGTATAAATGGAGTTTGTGTGATGGTCTGGGCTGCGTCCAGAATTTTCTGCAATTTCTTGCGGTCTTGGATGGAGCTATTGGATGTATACTGCACTTCAATAACAAAAATGTTTGTATTGAAAGATCTAGATGTTGGGTATATGCACACATTAACTTTGGTAACTTTACGACAGTACTCTTTGTGACTGTGTATCTCGAGGGTATTCTCACTTTAAATTTCCAGTGGTTTTTTGGCAAGCAGGAATCTGCAGCTAAGTTAGTATTCCATTTGTTATATCTTGGCTGAGAACTTACATTATACTTTAGAGATACAATGTGGAAACAGGCCCTTCAGCCCAACGATTCTACTCCAACCAGTGATCACCCTGTACACTAGCACCACCTACACACTAGGGACAATTTACCAAAGCCAATTAGCCTACAAACCTGTACGTCTTTGGAGTGTGGGAGCAAACCCATGCGGTCACGGGGAGATCATACAAACTCTGTACAGACAGCACCCGTAGTCAGGATGTAACCTGGTTCTCAGGCGCTGTAAGGCAGCAACTCTACCGCTGCGCCACCGTGCCGCATACATTCCATGGAGCTATTTTGTTCAATACAAAATGTGTTTTATCCAGCAAATTACGACAAAACTGACTTTCAATGTGTGAACACAGACAGGGAGAATACCAAGTCTTCCCCTCCCGCCAACCCCCATGTCAGTAAGGCCATTAACTCAGCTACGTTAAGATCCTGGGATTATACTGACCACAGGTCAATTTAGACAATAGAAGCGGGAGGAGGCCATTTGGCCCTTCGAGCCAGCACCGCTCGCCAGCATCGCTGTGATATCATGGCTAATCATCCACATTAATTTATCCCTCATTGCTCCTCAATTCATAAGACCATAGGTGATAGGAGAAAAATCAGGCCATTCGGCCCATCCAGTCTACACCACCATTAAATCATGGCTGATCTATCTTTCCTTCCCAACCCCATTCTCCTGCCTTCACCCGGTAACCTCTGACACCCGAACGAATCAAGAACCTGTCAATCTCCACTTTAAAAATACCCAATGAATTGGCCCCCGCGGCCGTCTGTGGCAGTGAATTCCACAGATTCGCCACCCCCTCATCTCCTTTCTAAAGGTACGTCATTTTACTCAGAGGCTGTGGCCTCTCGCCCCAGACTCTCCAACTAGTAGAAGCATCCTCTCCACATCCACTCTATCCAGGCCTCTAATGTTTCAATTAATCTTGGTGGTTAATTAATTTTGGCGGTCATGGTGGCACAGCGGTAGAGTTGCTGCCTTACAGCAAATGCAGCGCCGGAGACCCGGGTTCAATCCCGACTACGGGTGCTGTCTGTACGGAGTTTGTATGTTCACCCCGTGACCTGCGTGGGTTTTCTCCAAGATCTTTGGTTTCCCCCCACACTCCAAAGACGTACAGGTGTGTAGGTTAATTGGCTTGGTAAATGTAAAAATTGTCCCTAGTGTGTGTAGGATAGTGTTAACGTGCGGGGATCGCTTGTCGGCGCGGACCCGGTGGGCCGAAGAGCCTGTTTCCACGCTATATCTCAAAATCTAAACGCCAAACTAATCATATTTGCATCGCTTTTGCGCAGTTAAAGAATATTAGTTATGCACAGAAACTGAAAAGATTCTTTCTCCACAGAAAGCCAAGAGATCGCCCATTACCTGAAGTAGTGTTTGAAGAATTGGTAGGTGAAGCAGGGGTTGAAACTGCAGTTGTATGTGCAGGGGCTAAAGGACAAGGGTAAGAAAAGTATTTAAAGCAACCAGCACTTTGTTCACCCAGGTAGCACAGTACAAATCCCATTTAAGCAGAATTTTTAAGCAACAGTGTTATGGATCTTAAGAGCATAAAAAACAAGTGGGGTGCCACAGAAGCTCCATATTTGCTCGTTACCTGGCGTTGATTTGGTAGGCGTAGGTACAGGTGTAGACATTGTAGGGACTAAAGAAAATAGCAAAAAGTACATTAAAATTCCAATTGGTACCAAGTAAATTTGGATACAACTCCACAGTACATAAACCTGCAAAATGTAAACTTATACTATCAAGGTATATTGGTCAAAACTTCACTTCACAGACAAAAATGTAAAGCAATATATTGTATTGCACGCGTTGTAGTGAAAATATTTCTGATTCAGTATTTCAACCCAAAATATTGACACTTCTCTTCCACCCCACTCCCCACCATATGGTTTTAAGGATAAGGGGGAATTCCTTTAGGACCGAGATGAGGAAAACATTTTTCACACAGAGAGTGGTGAATCTCTGGAATTCTCTGCCACAGAAGGTAGTTGAGGCCAGTTCATTGGCTATATTTGATGTGGTCTTTGTGGCGAAAGGGATCAGGAGGTATGGAGAAAAGGCAGGTACAGGATACTGAGTTGAATGATCAGCCATGATCATATTGAATGGCGGTGCTGGCTCGAAGGGCCGAATGGCCTATTCCTGCACCTATTTTCTATGTTTCCAGCTGATCCACTGAATTCCACAGCTGAGACGTTTGTTTCTCCAGATGTCGGCATTTTTTAATTGCAGTAAACCCTCATTATAACGGTGAATGGTGTCCGTTTTTGACGATTGTCCGCTGTATTAGCGTTGTATGTTGTTGAAACAAAACTGCAGATAATAGTTTAATACACAAAAGAGACACAGAGTGCTGGAGTAGCTCAGCGGGTCAGACAGCATCTCCGGAGGACATGAATAAGTGACGTCGGGACCCTTCTTCAGACTAATTCTGTTCACTACATGAGAATAGCACAGCTGAATAGGTAGACAAGAGGCACCTTTTTAGTTTAGTTTAGAGGTACTGCGTGGAAACAGGCCCTTCGGCCCACCGAGTCCACGCCGACCAGCGATTCCCGTACACTAACACTAGACACACTAGGGACAAGTTACAATTTTACAAGAGCCAATCAACATACAAACCTTTGTAGAAGGGTCTCGACCTGAAACGTCACCCAATCCTACTCTCCAGAGGTGCTGCCTGTCCCCGTGAGTTACTCCAGCATTTTGTGTCTACCTTTGATTTAAACCAGCATCTGTAGTTCTTTCCTGCTTACCTTTTAGTTTAGTTTATTGTCACGTGTACTGAGGTACAGTGAAAAGCTTTTGTTGCGTGCCATCCAGTCATCAGAAAGACGGTACATGATTACAATTGAGCCATTAAATGGATAGACACATGGTGAGGGGATAACGTTTAGTGCAAGGTAAAGCCAGCAAAGTCTGATCAAGGATAGTCCGAGGTAGACAGTAGTTCAGCACTGTTCTCTGGTTGGGGTCGGATGGTTCAGTAGGAATTCAGTCTGCTGAGTTACTCTAGCTCTGTCTCTTTTGGCTTAAAACAAGGGCTGATGCTGCTGGTCTTCACCAGTGAGCGCTCCTTCACTAGTTCACACGGCTGCTGTCGTGGTTAACGTTTTTGCCCACGGGGACTGCAAATCAGGCCACTCCCAACGACAAGACTGGCCCGGTCACCGCGGGACTCCCTCCCCTCTCACCGGCTGCCTCTTGGAGTATGTTGTTGCTCCGGGGAGAAGAAGTAGGAGGCGGCGAGGGAGGGACAGATGTCGGGGTAGACTTGATGGGCCGAATGGCCTAATTCTGCTCCGAGCACTTATGAACCCCATTCTCCTGCCTTCTGTCTATAACCTCCAATACCCCTATTAATCACAAATCTATCTATCTCTGCCTTAAAGAGCTCTACACTTGGTAATTAACCAACATATGCAAGCACACTTTTCTCAGAGGAATGCAGCCTACAAACTTAAAACAATTGCCACAAGGCTTCATATTCTAAATTGCATGAATGTTGTGCAATGTTGGTTTTGTACAAAAAGTCAATTCAAATGTCAAATTGTACTCAAACTATGATCAGAGTACAGCATCTTCAGAATTTTAACTGCGGAACCTTTTTTCTAAATCTTAACCAGACTTTAAACCAGGTTACTAATCTGGCAAATGATTTGAACTATTAATAAATCAGCACAGTACAAATCTAAATTGTTATTAGGCAAAAGAAAGGCATAATTTGCAACTAAGTTTAATTTGAATATCGCACCATTGACCATTTTACTTCAATTTTTAAAAATAGTTTGAAAACAAAATTCCATCCATTATTGCGCTATGAAAACAGGCATTAATTTTTTGTCTCACCTGCACACATTGTCTCATTCATCTCTGTACAATTTGCTGATACATTTGCCACACATCCTTCCGAAACACCTGAAATGCAATAAAGGAATTCAAATTCAAATTCAAATGTAGCTGAAAAATGAATTTACATACAATCGATAATTTAAAGTACTGATTTAGAGCCTCTTGTATTCCCATCATTTCCCACCCATCCCGATTCCTTCTCCTCCCCAAGGCAACTGTATCTGCAGGACAATGCAAAGAACATAGACTAATACAACAGAGAACATGCCTTCACAGGTCAATGTCTAAACCAAACATGATGCCAAGATGATTTAATCTCTGTCTGAAGAAGGGTTTCGGCCCGAAACGTTGCCTATTTTCTTCGCTCCATAGATGCTGCTGCACCCGCTGAGTTTCTCCAGCACTTTTGTCTACCTTCGATTTTCCAGCATCTGCAGTTCCTTCTTAAACAAATGATTTAATCTCACTGCCTACACATGGTCCATGTCCCTTAATTCTCTGCTGATCCATGTGCAGATGCAGAATTAGCACAACCTTTAGTTTAGTTTAGACATACAGCGGCAAAAACAGGCCCTTCAACCAACTGAGTCCACGCCGACCAGCGATCCCTGCACATAGAAAATAGGTGCAGGAAAGCCATTCGGCCCTTCGAGCCAGCACAGCCAATCAATATGATCATGGCTGATCGTCCAAAATCAGTACCTCGTTCCTGCTTTTCCCCCATATCCCTTGATTCATTTAGCCCTAAGAGCTAAATCTAACTCTCTCTTGAAAACATCCAGTGAATTGGCCTCCACTGCCTTGTGGCAGAGAATTCCACAGATTCACAACTCTCTGGATGAAAATGTTTTTCTCCTCAGTCCTAAATAGCCTACCCCTTATTCTTAAACTGTGACCCCCTGGTTCTGGACTCCCCCAACATGGGGAATATTTTTCCTGCATTTGGCCTGTCCATAGTCATAGAGTGATACAATGTGGAAACAGGCCCTTCGGCCCAATTTGCCCACACCGGCCAACATGTCCCAGCTATACTAGTCCCACCTGCCTGTGCATGGTCCATATCCCCCCCAAACCTGTCCTATCTATGTACCTGTCTAACTGATGGGATAGTCCCAGCCTCAACTACCTCCACTGGCAGCTAGTTCCATACACCCACCACCCTTTGTGTGAAAAAGTTACCCCTTGGATTCCTATTAAATCTTTTCCCCATTTACATACATTAAACCTATGTCCTCTGGTCCTCGATTCCTCTACTCTGGGCAAGAGGCTCTGTGCATCTTCCTGATCTATTCCCCTCATGATTTTGTACACCTCTATAGAACACCCCTCATCCTCCCATGCTCCACGGAATAGAGACCCAGCCTACCCAACAACTCCCTATAGCTCACACCCTCTAGCCCTGGCAACTTTGTCGTAAATCTTTTCTGAACCGTTTCCAACTTGACAATATGTTTCCTATGGTGCCCTAAACTGAACACAATATTCTAAATGCTGTCTCACCAACGTCTTATACAACCGCAACCTCCCAACTTTGAGACTCAATATTCTGACTGATGAAGGTCAATGTGCCAAAAGCCTTTTTGACATTGTGGAGGGAATAGACGGGCAACGTTTTGGGTCGGGACCCTTGATCTGACCGATCACCTCCCTATCCTCCTGTGACCAAGTTTTGGCCAACAACCTTAATATCTCTTTACGTGTTAGTTTTCCTTGATTGTCATACAGTTGTTTTCAATTAAACATGAGTGTTGTTGTACAGAATATTTACAAGCTAATCCCCAGTAGACAAAGACTGTGGAGATGCAGAAGTCAGAGAAAGAGGACTGCTTGCTGAAGTCTGATTGAAGATCCCACTGCCAAGTTTCCATGGTGCTCTGTAAATCCAAATAAAGAATTTCGGGGACACTGAATGTGAGTACATTCGATGCTTGAGGTTCTCAGTGATTCTGGGTCAAAAAGCAGAGACCGAGAAAGTCCGAAGTTGAGTCATTCCTAGAGAATTCCCAAAACTCTCACACTTACCACCACCAATCACCACCCCCCCCCCCCACCCCCACCCCGGACACTTATTATTATTTATTCAAATCGTTTGCTATGTCGCTCTTCCAGGGAGATGCTAAATGCATTTCGTTGTCTCTGTACTGTACACTGACAATGACAATTAAAATTGAATCTGAATCTGACTTACAACAATCCAACACAAAAGGGACAACTTGCAATTTTACCAAGCCAATTAACCTACAAACATGTACGTCTTTGGAGAGTGGGAGGAAACTGGAGATTCACGCAGGTCACGGGGAGAACGTACAAATTCCGTACAAACAGCGCCCGTACTCAGGATCGAACCCAGGTCTCTGGTGCTGTAAGGCAGTAGCTCTACCGCTGTGCCAATGTGCTGGCCTTGCTTAATCTTAGTGCACAGCACACGGCTTGGCCCACCACATTCATGGAGAGCGTCAATATCATTAACCTCTGAACTCTTCCCCTGATCTCAGGTGCTGTCACGGTGGAGTTTGCATGCTCTCTCTGTCACAATGTAGATTCCCTCTGGGTGCTCCGGTTTCCTCCCACATCCCAACGACCTGAGGGTTTGTAGGTTAATCTTGAAACATTTTAGATTGTTAAGGGTTTGGACACGCTAGAGGCAGGAAACATGTTTCCGATGATGGGGGAGTCCAGAACCAGGGGCCACAGTTTAAAAATAAGGAGCAAGCCATTTAGAACGGAGACGAGGAAACACTTTTTCTCACAGAGAGTGGTGAATCTATGGAATTCTCTGCCTCAGAGGGCGGTGGAGGCAGGTTCTCTGGATGCTTTCAAGAGAGAACTAGATAGGGATCTTAAAAATAGCGGAGTCAGGGGATATGGGGAGAAGGCAGGAGCGGGGTACTGATTGGGGATGATCAGCCATGATCACATTGAATGGCAGTGCTGGCTCGAAGGGCCGAATGGCCTACTCCTGCACTTATTGCCTATTGTCTATTAATTGGCCACTGTAAATTGCCCCCCAAGCGTGTAGGGAGTGGATGCGAAAGTGGAATAACATGGAACTAATGATCGAACAACAGCATGGACTTGGCGGGCCGAAGGGCCTATTTCCATACCATATCCTTCCATTAATCAATCTCTCCAGTGAAATCATATCTTTCTATCGTGTGCACTTTGTATAATTTGGCAGCGCCAGGATCATATTTCCTCAACCCGGATTCAATTTTTAGATATACCATTTTCTGGCCTCTGGATTATTAGACCAGTAAGAACAAGGATTTGTGTATAGGAGCAGGGAGGTTCTACTACAGCTGTACAGGGTCTTGGTGAGACCACACCTGGAGTATTGCGTATAAGATCCCCCCTCAATCTTCTAAATTCTAGCGAGTACAAGCCGGGTCTATCCAGTCTTTCTTCATATAAAAGTCCCGACATCCCAGGAATCAGTCTGGTGAACCTTCTCTGTGCTCCCTCTATGGCAAGAATGTCTTTCCTCAGGTTTGGAGACCAAAACTGTACACAATACTCCTGGTACTCCAGGTACGGGATACTGAGTTGGATGATCAGCCATGATCATATTGAATGGCGGTGCAGGCTCGAAGGGCCGAATGGCCTACTCCTGCACCTAATTTCTATGTTTCTATACTCAAATCCTTTTGCTATGTAGATGGGATATGTTGGCCAGTGTGGGCAAGTTGGGCCAAAGGGACTGTTTCTACGCTGTAAGACTCCACGAATGGCAAAGTACGCAACAACATTTATCTGTAAGCCAGGGTTATTAAATATTTAACAAGTATTTAGAATACTTAGTAGAGTACTAAAGAGACCCAAGTCACTCCTGTTCAGAATTCAACAGAGTCCCCCCCCTTGTCCCATCTATAACATTGCTGTTTACATACAACCAAGTTGGATCATTTCCCTCTCTTCATATTTCTCTAAAATGGTGATACTGAACGAACGATACAATCTTGGATGTTTAGGGTTGTGGCTGCAGAACACAGTATCCTGTCCCTTATCACGACTAAATTCCTTACAACTCCCACCTCGAATCACTTCCCGTTTCAGAATGTTGCGGTCAGTCTGTTGTTTTCCGACACAGATTGCAAGAAATTATACCAGTTTAGATTTATGCAAGGGGCTCCCAAATGATTCCTTATCAATCCTCAAATATCATGACCTTTACCGATTTATAAGCTCACATGTTTAATCAATCATGTTTTATTATTAATGTTTAATGTGTCATTCGTAACTGCCACTGTATGTCATGTTGTCACTTGCGGGCAGAGCACCAAGGCAAATTCTTTGGATGTGGATACTTGGCCAATAAACCATTCATAAACGTATTCATTCATTCATTTTACCCACACCATCCTGTCACTGACCACTTATAGGGCAGCAAGGTGGCACAGCGGTAGTTGCTGCCTCACAGTACCAGAGACCCGAGTTTGATCCTGACTATGGTTGCTATCTGTACGGAGTCTGCACATTCTTCCTGTGACCGCGTGGGTTTTCCCGGTTTATAAGCTCATAAGTTAGGCCATTCAACCCATCAAGTCTACTCCGCCATTCAATCATAGCTGATCTATCTCTACCTCCTAACCCCACTCCCCTGTCTTCTCCTTCATACCCTCCGACACCTGTACTAATCAAAAATCTACCTATCTCTGCTGTAAAAATATACACCGAAATATACATCGACAGACTTCTATGGTAAAGAATTCCACAGATTCACCACCCTCCGACCAAATAAATTTCTCCTCATCTACTTCCTAAAAGTAAGTCCTTTAATTCTGAGGCTATGACCTCCAGTCTACTAGTGGAAACATCCTCTCCACATCCACTCCATCCAAGACTTTCACTATTCTGTATGTTTCAATGATGCCCCCCCCCCCCCCCCCCCCCCCCCCCCCCCCCCCCCCCCCCCAAGTACAGGCCCAGAGTCGATTAATGCTCATCGTAGGTTAACCTACTAATTCCTGGGATCATTCTCGTAAACCTCCTCTGGACCCTCTCCAGAGCCAGCACATCATCCCTCAGATATGGTGCCCAGAAGGACCTGCTTCCGTGCTGTATCTCCAAAGTCTTCTCCGTGGATTGTCACCTTGCCGTGGTGGAGAAGCTTGTGTGGACCTGAGATCCTGAGAGCGATGTCGTCTGGAGCTATGCTCCTGGTAGGGCCACCCACGGCGGTAAGGTCGAGGGGGAGGTCCCTGACAAAGAGCAATCCAATCAAGACCTCAACGGTGGAACAGGCGGAGGATGATGGCACACTTTAGTGGAGCTAACGTCACAACGGCTGGGAAGGCGGATGAAGGCTGCAGCAGAAAAGGGTCTCAGGTCGTCTTGGACTCCATGCCACTGGATCCTGACCCAGATCTGTCAAGGACCGTGTGGGGTGGCTGTCTGTGCACCAGTCTCCCCACGTTAAACAAAGTCACGCACAGGCGTCCTCCATATAGGGAATCCACCCTAATACCCTGGATTAAGTTCTATGGCGATCAGCAAGTGGTGATGGGACAGGATTGTGAGATCTGGGAGCCCATAGCCATGAGCTGGCACATCAGGCGGAGGGCATAAATTAAAATCTGAATCAACAGTATTTACTCCAAGGGAGCGACTGCCTCAATACAACTCTGCCCCACTGCCCCAATGCATTAGTGACTAAAGTGTAGACTCCAGAGGCTTTACAAGCTGTAGTTACTACCAATGCAGATGTTGTGGATCAATAGACTTAACCAGCTGTGCAGACCCACAACACACCATATGCCCTGCTACAGCTATCATAATTCAACTGTAAGTACCAATTAAGTTCTTCAAACAGCTATTTATAATGTTTATAATTTAGGCCAAAGCATTTTGTTTCCAGATAGCTATTAGTTAATTATAATTGATTGAAAAATTTGAGTGCAAATCATTTTATAGATAAAATCACATTATTATTTTCCTGTGAGGTTATACTTATTTCCTCTTTAAAAAATAATAATTTCCTTATTGCTTATTAACAAATTAATGGGTTTTTAAAAATTAAAACATCACTTTGTTCCCCACTTGGACAGGGATCAATTCAGGTGAAGTGCACACACGGTGAAAACAGACCACAGGCTTTATATATTTATTGTTTCTTTCAAACGATTTTCAGTGTACTTAGTTTTGTTTTGGACAATGATTTTAATCTAAATAGTATCCCATATTCTTGATTCCTGCCAATTCATTGTATGTTGCAAAGCATACTTGGCTAATAAAGTATGATTATGATGATGGGAAACATATTCACAGAATTTAATCTACTCTGTCCATCTACTAATCTATATGGCCGATTTATTGCCTTTTACATGGGATTGGAAGAGTTTCTGGCCAGAAAGCATAAAAAGGAGGGAAAAGATAGCAGGGGCAGGAAAAGACATGAGAAGCTTTACTTTAAGACCTTAGACATGCAGCGCAGAATCAGGCCATTTCGAGACTGGTTAGGGATAAGGGAAACGAGAGATATAGTCGATGATGTGGAGAGATAAAGAACAATGAATGAAAGATATGCAAAAAAATAAATGGTGATAAAGGAAACAGGCCATTTGTAAGCTGTTTGTAGGGTGAAAATGAGAAGCTGGTGCAACTTGTGGGGGGGGGGGGGGGGGGGGGGGATAGAGAGGGAGAGAGAGAGAGAGAAAATGCCGGGGCTACCTGACGTGAGAGAAATCAATATTCACACCACTGGGCTGTAAGCTGCCCAAGCAAAATATGAGATGCTGTTCCTCCAATTAGCCTCACTCTGACAATCAAAGATACTGGAACATCTACGATCTTGACTGACAATGGAGAACAAGGATAGTAAGGTCTGTGTAGGAATGGGAAGGAGAATTAGTGTCCAGCCTTCGGGAGATCAGATTGGTTCAGGTGGACTGAGTGAAGGTGTTCCGTGAAATGATCGCCCAGTCTGCATTTGGTCTCGCCGATGTATAACATAGAAACATAGAAAATAGGTGCAGGAGTAGGCCATTCGGCCCTTCGAGCCTGCACCGCCATTCAATATGATCATAGCTGAACATCCAACTCAGTATCCCGTACCTGCCTTCTCTCCATACCCCCTGATCCCTTTAGCCACAAGGGCCACATCTAACTAACTATTATCTAACTTAAATATAGCCAACGAACTGGCCTCAACTACCTTCTGTGGCAGAGAATTCCAGAGATTCACCACTCTCTGTGTGAAAAATGTTTTCCTCATCTTGGTCCTAAAAGATTTCCCCCTTATCCTTAAACTGTGACCCCTTGTTCTGTACTTCCCCAACATCGGGAACAATCTTCCTGCATCTAGCCTATCCAACCCCTTAAGAATTTTGTAAGTTTCTATAAGATCCCCCCTCAATCTTCTAAATTCTAGCGAGTACAAACCGAGTCTATCCAGTCTTTCTTCATATGAAAGTCCTGACATCCCAGGAATCAGTCTGGTGAACCTTCTCTGTACTCCCTCTATGGCAAGAATGTCTTTCCTCAGATTAGGAGGCCAAAACTGTACACAATACTCCAGGTGTGGTCTCACCAAGACCCTGTACAACTGTAGTAGAACCTCCCTGCTCCTATACTCAAAAGAGTCCACATCTTGAACAATGGATACAGTAGATGAGGTTGGAGGAGCTGCAAGTGAACCTCTGCCTAACTTGAAAGGACTGTCAGGGTCCCTGGACAGAGTCGATGGAGGAGGTGGGAAAGGATGAGTTAACCAGGGAGTTGCGGAGGGAATGGTCTCTGCAGAAGACGGAAATGGGTGGAGATGGGAAAATGTGGTTAGTGTTGGGATCCCGTTGGAGGTGGTGGATATTTCGGAGGATTACGTGGTGTATGCGACAGCTGATGGGGTGGAAGGTAAGGATTAGGGGGAGTCTGTCTCTGTTGTGACTAGGGGGAGAGGGAGCAAGGGTGGAGCTGCGGGGTACCAAGGAGACAGAGTGGGGGCCTCGTCTATGGGAGAGGGGAACCCCCGTTCCTTAAAGAATAAGGACATCTCCGATGCCGGAGTATGGAACACCTCATTTTGGGCGCTGATGCGGCGTAGACAGAGGAATTGGGAGTAGGGGATAGAGTCTTTGCAGGAAGCAAGGTGGGATGAAGTATAGTCGAGATAATTGTGGGAGTCAGTGGGTTCATAATAGACATCAGTCAATAGTCTATTTACTGTGATGGAGACTGTGAGATCAAGAAAGGGGAGGGAGGTGTCGGAGATGGTCCATGTAAATTTGAGTGCAGGATGAAAATTGGTGGTGGGTAATGAATTCCATGAATTCCGCATGCTATAAGGCCTTCCTGGTGGAAGGTTGAGGTGTAGAGTGACTGAACGTCCTTAGTAAAGATGAGCGAGTGGGGACTCGGAAAGCATTAAAGAGATGAAGAAGTCATTAAAGAGACAAAGGGCATGTGAGGTACCTTGGACATAGGTCGGGAGAAATTGGACCGGGAGGATACGATGGAGTCGATGTCCATGGAAATCATTTCTGTGGGACAGGAGCAGGCAAAAACAAGTTCACTTAACCAACTAAAATACAGTGAAATTTGAGTTGCCATACAGCCACACTAAGTGAAAAGAACACAATACACACATAAAATAAATTTAACATAAACATCCAGCACAGTGGAATCAACATTCCTCACTGTGATGGAAGGCCATCTTCCACTTTGTTCACCGTGGTCAGGGCCTTGAACCCTGTGCATTTGCCATTGCCGACGGTCCGATGTCCAGGCCCTCTCGTCGGGATGATCGCAACTCCTGCGTCCGAACACTCCGCGACATGGAGTTCCCGAGACGGCCACCTCTTACCGGAGACCACTGGGCTTCATGGTGTTAAGGTCCACAGGCCCCACGGTCTGAGCTCTTCTTCTGGCGATCGTCGGCAAAGGATCCTCAGCTTCGCGATGGTAAGTGCACGCCACACCCGCGGCTTGAAGCTCCGGGCCAGCCTTCAGGAAAGACTGCACCAATCCAAGTTGGTAGGCTGCTGGGGGGAGCGTAGATGCGAAACGGAGAAAATCGCATCTCCGTCGTGGTAAGTGACTGAAAAAAAGTACCCTCCCCCACCTCGCCCACATAAACTAACCAGGAAACATATATTTAAGACATACTTATAAAATAATAAAAACAGAGAAGGGACGCTGACAGACTGTTGGTGAGGCGGCCACTACGGGCGCCACCCGGTGGTCAAGTTGGTCTGCCAGTGTAGTGGCCCTTTGGCCCGTTTTGCATGTCATTGAGGATGGCATGTGCCTTTAAATTTTAGACTGCCCGTTATATTGTGGGTGGGATTTATGACGTGTTTGGAGCTTAGCTGCTTGTGCAGAAGTTTCGTTTTTAGATTAGTTTGGAGAGACCATGGGGAAGGTTAAACCTTCTACCATGTAAGAACATGTAAGAACATGCGGGGTCCACGCGAGATCTAAAGGAGATCATGCCAGATCTTGCCAGTGTTACGGAGACACAAGGAGTTTTCTAATGTCTAAAGTAATAAGCTGGAGTTCGCAGAAGATTGCAGTAACGAGTCGGAAGAAACCTGGATGTATTTCACCGTTTTCTAGCAACAATAAGGCATTCATCAAAAGACTGTGTTTTGAAGTCATATCTGAGAAGAAGCTCTGAAGGTCTCTGTGAGTGAGCTTGCATGTGTTTAGAAGACACCCCCTTCAACCACGCTCATCCAAATAGCGGCTAGGGTGCTAATTACCTGAAAGATATGAAAATCTGCCGCTACAGCCAGGAGAGTTGTGTTTGTGGATGTTGGGGGGAAGGATGCAACCAGAGCAGTGCTGAACTATTATCTAACTCATTTGTGACCCTCAGACTATACTGGCTTTACCTTGCACCAAACGTTATTCACTTCATGATGTGAACGTAGAGGGTAGTGCGTTCGGCCGAACTTCACTATGGGAACTTCACTTGCCCCTCTGCAGGAACTATACATCAGGAGGTGCAACTCCAGAGCCAATAAGATCATGGGAGACCCCTTCCACCCCAGCAACGGACTGTTCCAGCTGCTATGGTCAGGCAAACGCCTCTGTTGCCATGCGGTGAGAACGGAGAGGTTGAGAAGGAGTTTCTTCCCAGAGGCCATTAGGACTGTAAAGTCATATCTCACCAGGGACTAACTTTACTGTACCACTGGGGTTTTTTTTTTTTAAATTGCTGTATTTTTCCCTTTTCCTTCCGCCCACAATATTTAATAAGTAAAAGAATATGTGATTCTGTTCCATTGTTTGTAGTTTGTTTTTTTCACAAAGTCCGCGAGCATTGCCACTTTTCATTACACTGCACATCTCGTATGGGTATATGACGAATAAACTTGACTTGACTCCACTGTGAATGGCACGATTGTAATCATGTATTCTAGCACGCAACAAAAAGCTTTTCACTGTACCTCTCTACACCTGCCAATAAACTAAACTAAACTCAGCTCCCGGGACCCTGGTTCAATCTCAACATCTTATGCTGTATGGTGCTTGTATTTTCTCTCCATGATTACATGGGCTTCCACTGGTTTCCACCCCCACATTGAAAATATGTATTCTCAAATGATTTCCGCGAACTAGTTCCGAGTGTAGGTAGGTGGCAAAGGAACTAAAGGATAACAAGGCAAATATGCTGCAGAACTGGAACAAATGGGGCTGCTCTGCTGAGAGATGGCGTGCATTTGAGGAATTCATGGCCATTTGTAACACGTCACCAAGGTTTACTGCAGCTGCTGAAAAGCCACTTCAGCACAGATTGCAAGTTAAAAATATGCATGTTGAAAACTATCCAACTTTAGAGAGTACCTAGTCCAAGGATAAAGTGAGAGTTAAAAAAAATCATGCCAATGAGATTCATAGTCATAGAGTAATACCGTGTGGAAACAGGGTCTTTGGCCCAACTTGCCCACACTAGCCAACATGTCCCAACTATACGTGCCCCACCTGCCTTCGTTTGGCCCATATCCCTCCACGCCTGTTGTATCCATGTACCTGTCTAACTTTCTTAAACGTGGGTATAGTCCCTGCCTCAACTATTTCCTCTTGCACCATGCTCCATTCACCCACCACCCTTTGTGTAAAAAAGTTACCGCTATTAAATCTTTTCGCCTTCAACTTAAACCTATGTCCCTGGTCCTCGATTCACCTACTCTGGGCAAGAAACTATGTGCATCTACCCAATCTATTCCTCTCATGATTTTATACACATCTATAAGTTCCCCCCTCATCCTTCTGCGCTCCAAGGATTTGAGTCCCGGCCTACTCACCGTCTCCCTGTAGCCTGTATCTAGTCCTGGTAACATCCTCTTAAACCTTCTCTGCATCTTTTCCAGCTTGACATCATCTTTCCTAAAGCACGGTGCCCAGAACTGAACAATATTCTAAATGCGGCATCAACAAAGTCTTATGCAACTGCAACATGACCTCCAAATTTCTAATCCCAATACTGACTGATGAAGGCCACCCTATCTAACAGCGACTCGACCTTCAAGGAACTATGTACAGGTGCACAACCTTTTATCCGGTGTTCCGGAAACCGAAAAGCTCCGAAAACCGGCCATTTTTTCCAGATGTCGTCTGCGCACCAAAGCTCGCGTTTGGCGCCAAACTTGACCCAAAACGACCCACGGTCAACCCAGGTCTGTACTACTGTAGCGGCTGCCTCCTCCCTGGAGACCGGGAGACGCTTAAACATCTGTAAATCATTGCTTAAATGTTAGTCAGTTAGTTTGGAGGGCTTTTATGTGAAGGGGGGTGAAGGGGGAAACTTTAATTCTTAGTCCCCTACCTGGTCGGAGAGGCGGGGAGCGGTCAATGCCTTACCGGGTCGCTGTGCAGTAAGCTCCGCAGCGCTGTGGCCGGTGGGGGCCGCGGGCGGCGCCGGTTGGAGCTCCGACCCCGGCAACTCTACCCCTGGCTGCGAGGCGCTCCAAATCCAGCGCGGCCCGCGGCCGGACGCCCCAGCTCCGCGAATGTCGGGAGTCGGCGGTATCGCAGCGCTGGGATACCAGCAGGGAGCGGGCAATGCCTTACCGGGTCGCCGTGCGTCAAGCTCCGGAGCGCTGTGGCCACCGACACACAACATCGCGGAGCGTCGCTGGATTTGGAGCCGCGCAGCCAGGGGTAGAGTTGCCGGGGTCGGAGCTCCAACTGGCGCCGCCCGCGGCCGGACGGAGCCCCCAGCTCCGCGGCTCCAAATCCAGCGACGCTCCGCGAATGTTGGAAGAAGGCGGCCACAGCGCTCCGGAGCTTGCCGCACGGCGACCCGGTAAGGCATTGCTCGCTCCCCGCTGGTATCCCAGCGCTGCGACGCCGCCGACTCCCGACATTCTCGGAGCTGGGACGTCCGCCCGCGGGCCGCGCTGGATTTGGAGCGCCTCGCAGCCAGGGGTAGAGTTGCCGGGGTCGGAGCTACAACCGGCGCCGCCCGCGGCCGGACGGAGCCCCCAGCTCCGCGAGGTTGGGAGTCGCCGACCAGGTAGGTAGGGGACTAAGAATTAAAGTTTCCCCCTTCACCCCTACACCACCACCACCACATAAAATCCCTCCAAACTAACTGACTAACATTTATGCAATGATTCTCCCGGTCTCCGGGGAGGAGGCAGCTGCTCCAGACTTTTCAAGCCGCCCGCGCTACCTACCTAATCTACGCTAAAAATCTTCCATTCTGAAATCCGAAAATGTCCGAAATCCGACAAGTGTCTGGTCCCAAGGCTTTCGGATAAAAGGTTGTGCACCTGTACCTGCACTCCTGGATCCATCTGCTCTACAACACTCCCCAGAGCCCTACCATTCACCGTATAGGTCCTGCCCATGTTATACCTCCCAAACTGCAAAGCAGATGCAGAAATCAACCTAAGTTTTACTAGCATCAAAAATATTCAAAAATCTCAATTGATTCAAAAATGACATCCAATTTGGAGCAGCAAGTTCTTTAAACTTCAGATTTCACAAGGAAGTGCAGGAAGAGTTCCATGGAAATTGCAGCAATTTGCAATGTTGAGTGATGCAACTTAGAGGAAGTGAAGTATTGTACATTTCACTGTTGTGTGCAGACAACGTGTGCAATTTAAACTCGCATCGTTGTCGGCCTCTTCCTGTGCTGCACGGTTCCAAGTTTCTAAAATTCCTTGCTGCTGTGGTGGGGTCAAATGCAGAGTTCCTACAAAGGGAGCTGATTCTTCGATGAGCTCAATTCTGCATTCACACTTTGTAATCAATGGCTTTTATTTGACCAGACACCAGGTTGTTTTGTACTTGGTAATTCAAGGTGGCCAAGTTGTAGGAAGCAAACGGCAGGTTTTTCTTTTTTACAAAGAAAAGGGAACTTGGTGCTTGGAGTGGGCAGATCAATCTAATCCATTTCTGAAAAAAATAAGCTTCAAATGTTCGCATGCAAAAAGCAGTAAAATGTGCAATCCTTCACTTTCTCTGATTTGCATCTCTTGACATTGCAACCTGGAGCCAGTTTCATGGCAGCTCATTCTGCATGTCATTGCAAAAGGCGAAATGTACAGAATTTTTGTCTGAATGGTCCATATTCCTTCTTCCCCTGGCAGTTCATGCATTTGTCTGCATGCTTCGTAAATATTGCTAGTAAATCTGCCTCCATCTCTCATGGCAGTGTGTTCACGCTCCCACCACTCTCGAACAATTTGACTTGCAAATCTCTTTTAAAAACTTTCTCCTGCTGACCTACGTCATCTAGTATGCAACATTTCAGCCCAGAGATAAAGACACGGCTTGGCCTACCACTAGCAGTTATAAATATTTGACCTTCGATCAGAGGATATATAGAGAAATCAATCCACACCTGTCCAACCCGACCTTGCAGATAGACACAAAATGTGTCATCAGGTGAGGCAGCATCTCTGGAGAGAAGGAATGGGCGACGTTTCGGGTCCAGAGATGCTGCCTCACCCGCTGAGTTACTCCAGCATTTAGTGTCTACCTTCGATTTAAACCAGCATCTGCAGTTCTTTCTTACACACTCTCCTTGCAGATAATGCCCTCTCGGCAGCATCCTGGTGAACCTCTACTGCAACCTTTCTAAATGCTCCACATCCGTCTTGTAATGTGGCAACCAGAATTGCAGACAATTGATGAAGGCAGCATGTACAATACAATACAATACAATTCATTTATTGTCATTTGAACCTCAAATTAAGTTCCAACAAAATTTAGTTTCTGCAATCATGTAACAAGAAAAGTGCCAAGACATACAACCAACACAATTTACACAAACATCCATCACAGTGAATCTCCTCCTCACTCTGATGGAAGGCAGAATCATGTCTCTCCCCTGTGTTGCATTCTTCTCCCGATGTTAAAGCCCTCAGCGGGCGATGGCAAGTCCCGCGGCCGTTAAAGCCGCGCCGGGCAATGTAAGGCCCCGCTCCGGGTCATTTTCAACCCCACAAACTCGGGCGCGAGAAGTTGCCGTTGCGGGAGCTCCGAACAGCGGTCTCCCATCGGGGACCTGCAAGCTCCCGATGACCTGCAGTTGGAGCCTCCGAGCTACAGAGTCGATCACCTTCATCGATCAGGTCACTGAGATTGGACACCATTTTGCAGCTGTATAAAACATTGGCGCGAGCACACTTGGAGTACTCTGTGAAGATCTGGACATTAAGCAAGAAAGGGCGTGGAAAAGATTCACGTGGATGAACCATGTCTAGAGTTTTTGCATTATCGGCAGCGAATTGGAGCAGGTGACCTTAGAAGAATGAAAAATCATGACGGGCAGAGTCGTAATTTTTAAGTTCTTGTCAAAAGCTTTACCAAACTCCATGAAGACAACATTTCCTCCCAACCAACAACCGTCTCCTCAAATAACTCGTTTGTATGACATGACCTCCCAGACACAAATCTATGCCGATCACCCCAAGAAGTCCCTGGTGCGAGTGGACTGTATCCTTAAGAATTTTCTCCAATAATTTCCCTACCACTGACACAAGGCCTACCATTCTAACATTTCCTGATTTGTTTCCATTGTCGTTCTTAAACAGAGGAACAACATTAGCTACATTAGTCCTCTGGGATCTTACTTGTGGCTAAAAAGGATACAAAAATCCCAAAATGACCTAGAATGAATTACCTCAATCAAATAATCAGCAAACCCTTCCCTAACTTCACTTCCCATCTCCTTTTCATCTTCCATGAATACTAACTTCTCCAACTCCAAATAGCCCTGCCTTTCCCATTCTCCACCCCCTCCTCTTTCCCCAGTTCTCCCACCAGTCTTACCGTCTCCGACTACATTCTACCTCTGTCCCGCCCACTCACCTGATATCAGTCTGAAGAAGGGTCTCAACCCGAAACGTCACCCATTCCTTCTCTCCAGAGATGCTGCCTGTCCCACTGAGTTACTCCAGCATTTTGTGCCTATCTTAGATTTAAACCAGCATCTGCAGTTCTTTTCTGGACAGTATTGTTTAGTACCTCACCCACTTCATTAGTGATAGGAGTTGAATTGGGCCGTTCAGCCCATAAAGTCTACACCACCATTCAATCACGGCTGATCTATCTCTCCCTCCTACCCTATTCTCCTGCCTTCTCCCCATAACCCCCGACACCCGTACTAATCAAGAATCTGCATAGAAAATATCAATTGACAGCCTCCACAGACTTCCGCGGCAATTAATTCAACAGATTCACCACCTTTCCTCGGGTTCCAAGTATAAATTCTCTCCTTTTTTCCTCGAGTGACGCTCCCCTCACCCTAGCTACCTCCTTGCTTTTAATGTATGCACTAAATGTATTAAGATTCCCTCTGATGGGTTGGGCACAAGGTTTCATTTTCATCCTTGATAAATGAAAATGGGAACTCAAACGCTATGTCTGATTTGAGATTTGTGACTAGATTGCAACATCTCGCTTCATCCAAGGACACTGAACATCACCATCTTCGTTTTACTTCCAAACAGGAACATGTTGGTCCTGAAATCTGACCAGCTGGACATTGAACAACGTTGTCAGATGTGGGCTTGACCAATAATAGTTGCTTCCAATCCAGTCTTCCTATAATATCGCTGTAATAAGCCTTTCCTTAATTTAGAATTTCCTCTCAGGTCCAGTCCTTATCTTATCCATAACTCAACAGGAATGGCACAGTGGCACAACAGTAGAACGGCTGCCTTACAGAGCCAGCGAACCGAGTTCGATCCTGACTTCGGGTGCTGTCTGTGCATAAGATTGCCGTGTGGCTTTTCACCAGGTGCTCCGGTTTCCTTCCAGCTTGCAAAGACGTGCAGGCTTGTAGGTAAATTGGCCCCAGTGTGTAGGATGCAACTAGTGTACAGGTGATCACGGGTCAGTATGGGCTCGGTGGGCCGAAGGGCCAATTTCCACGCTGTATCTCTAAATCTAAGTTTTCAGATATTTATAATCGCTGCTCCCCGAATGTTCTCCCACTGAAACTCCAAAAAACGGGGTCCATTATGGCCCCATCTCTGGTTGGATTATTTGTATATTATGGCAAGAAACCCTCCATGTTCGACCTAACAAATTCTGCCCAAACTAACCCGATAAAAGACATTTGGACAGGTACACGGACAGAAAAGGTTTATAGGGACAAGGGCCACACACAAGTAAAATGGGACAAGCTATGGGTCGGCATGGATGAGTTGGGCCAAAGCGCCTGGTTCTGGCTCTGCAGTTCTAAGTCCCTGACACTAAGCAAGCCCTTGTCAATATTGGGGAAGTTAAAGTCAACCACGGCACCTACCCTGTTGCTTTTATTTCTTTCCACAATTTGCCTGGTTGTCTGTTCCTCTATTTCCCGTGCTATCAGAAGTTAATAACCAGAATTAAATCAGTTCATTGAATAATTGAGGATATGTCATCAACATTGGCAATTATGAAACTATCTAACTCCACTAGAGAATCTCACATCACTAATCCCCTTTGGGGATGGAAAGCTTGTGTTATTAATTCATCCGGCCATGTGCAGAACAAGGCCCTATGTTGTGGACTATTAATTGTACTCTGAAGTTACTTAGCAAGTCACTCAGTTGTATCAAACCACCATTTAGAGATGGCTAGGAATTCGGCCTTTGCCAGAGAGTCCACCCCTGTAAATGATTACAACTGTTATTTTCAGATGCCTGATTTTATGCAAAACATTCTCAGAAATATTCTCATTTCTACCCCCAATCTAGTCCACTAAAACAGACTATCGGACATAGATGGAGGACAGTTGACACATGTGCCTGTACTAGTTCTACACGGGGGAAAGGAGATGCAGATCTATTAACATAAATGCAACTACCTTCACAACCAGTGGGCCTTACTAATTAACTACAATTTTAAGGTTGCATTTTATAGCAAATTCCTAACAGCAAATGTTACTTCACACAGGTCATGTCCATGCTAAACCATTAGCAGAACCATTCTACAAAGCCCTTAATGGGCTTACCCCCACCTACATCAAAAGTCTGCTTACCCACCACACCACCTCCAGGTCCCTCAGATCAGCCGACTTGGGGTTACTGAACATCCCACGGTCTAGGCATAAGCTCAGGGGCGACCGCGCCTTTGCGGTTGCAGCTCCTAGACTGTGGAACAGCATCCCTCTTCCATTCAGAACTGCCCCCTCCGTCGACTCCTTTAAGTCGAGACTTAAAACTCATCTCTACTCCCAAGTCTTTCTTGACGTCCTCTGAGCGAGGGTCATATGTATGTAGTGATGTTTGTATTTAATCTATGAACCACTGTTGTATAACTTTAGCACCTCCACCAATGTAAAGCACTTTGGCCAACGAGTTATTTTTTTAATGTGCTATAGAAATAAAAGTGACTTGACTTACTAGGAGAAACACTTGATTTTTACTAATAGTATGAGAAAATGAGATTAAATAAACAACATTTGAAAATACTTAATTTCCATCGACAAATAGAACAAAGACTCATGTTTAAATATGATCCCACTTTTAGTCAGATTCCCAAAAATATTAAAAATCATTTTGAACATCTACACTATTACTAAAAGTCTCATCTTGACCACTTCCTGTCTACGTTGTCACTGCCATCATACTCACCGTCTTCCTCTCCTCCAACTGCCCCAACGTTAATAAAAGAGTTATGAATGGTTTAAAAATCGTGACGATCAGCAGATTGGTCTTCTCGTCAGTGTCAGACGAAGGCAACACCCATGACGAAGGCAAACCCCTTTCGGGGGGGGGGGGGGGGGGGGGGGGGGGGCCAGGAGAATAAAGCCCCGGAGGCTGGATGCGAGTCAGTCACCCCGGAAGACCCTTATTGTACTCCCTGTACACACATGACTGTGTGGCTAGGTTCAGCTCCAACTCAATAATTAAGTTTGCTGATGGCACTGTGGTGGTGGGCCTGATCTCAGACAACGATGAGAAGGCCTACCGGGAGGAGGTGGCTGATCTAGCACTCTGGTGCCAGGATAACAGCCTCCTCTTGAACATCAAAAAAACGAAGGAGCTGATCATGGACTTTAGGAGGGCACATCATCCGAGGACGCACACTCCATTGAGGATAAATGGGGATCCTGTGGATAGGGTGAACTGTTTTAAATATCTGGGAGTCCACATCTCCGAGGATATGACATGGGCATCACACGCCTCAGCACTCGTGAGTAAGGCAAGGCAGTGCCTTTACCACCTCAGGCAATTGAGGAAATTCAGAGTGTCTCCGAGGATCCTCCAGTGCTTCTACGCAGCGGTGGTGGAAAGCAACTTGTCCGGGAACATTACCATCTGGTTTGGGAATTGCTCTGCCAAGGACAAGAAGGCTCTGCAGAGAGTAGTGCGTTCGCAGCCGAACGCACTATGGGAACTTCACTCGCCCCCCTGCAGGAACTATATAACAGGAGGTGCAACTCCAGAGCAAATAAAATCATGGGAGACCTCTTCCACCCCTGCAACGGACTGTTCCAGCTGCTACAGTCAGGCAAACGCCTCCGTTGCCATGCGGTGAGAACGGAGAGGTTGAGAAGGAGTTTCTTCCCAGAGGCAATTCGGACTGTAAACGCCTATCTCACCAGGGACTAACTCTACTGAACGTTTTTCCTTCCATTATTTATTATGTAAAAGAAATATGTGTGTTATGATTGTGTTGCCAATTTGTTTGGCTGATGTGTTTGTCCCCAATCACAAAAGTCCGCGAGCATTGCCACTTTCATTTCAATGCACATCTTGTATGTGTATGTGACAAATAAACATGACTTGATTTGACTTGAGTGAGAGTTGAGTCTACGACATGAGTGAACTGAACTGTGGGTCTGCACTGTGCTGCTTGAACTGAATTGAAGGGTAGGTCTGCACTGTGCTGCTTGAACTGAATTGAAGGGCAGGTCTGCACTGTGCTTGCGCTCAATCGCGCGAGTTGATTCATGAGAGAGGGTGTGTGTGTGTGTGTGTGTGTGTGTGAGTGTGTGTGTGTGTGTGTGTGTGTGTGTGTGTGTGTGTGTGTGTGTGTGTGTGTGATATCTTCGGTTTCCCAGACAACTGCCAGCCCGCAAGCCCACCATAGTCTAGTACATATCTAAAAACATGGCATCAGGACCTACCTGCAATCAATCCCTTTATGAGAACATTGGACTGAAGGACGTACACTGTCTGAACCTGCTCAATGTTTGATAGCACCTTACCACAACATTTCTTCAGTTTCAGTTTTGTTTATTGTCAGGTGTACAAAGGTTTTATCGCGTGCTAAATAGTCAGCGGAAAGACAATAATACATGATTACATAATACATGACGAGCGATTTGCAGCGTCCAGCAGTAGGAGTAGAGATTTTAAAGCTTTGAACTATTGTAATATGCGTTTGTAGATCGGTATCTGTGGCTAGCATGCAAATAGTCACCTGGGTTGGGCAGCATCTTGGAAATAATCTGCCCTGCTTTCTTTCTCCAGCATCCTTTACTATTTAAAAGAACTACATAAGGTTATAGGACATAAGAGCGGAATTACACCATTCGGACCATTGAGTCTGCACTGCCACTCAATATTGGCTGATCTATTTTTCCCTAATCAACCTCATCCGCCTGCTCCCCGAAACATTTGAGGCCATACAAACACAGGCACTTTGCATTTTGCACTCATTTCATTTCGTGATAAAATACACGCTTGTTACTCAAATACCAAACCTTGATTTACGCACTGGTACTTTGGAATAACGGACTCAAATGAACTGCTGACAACGTAGTCACCCATGTTTAATGTGCGTTTTTGAATAATATGCTGTTTTTCAAACGTGTGACCTCCACATAATACAAGATGTGTCTGTACTCAGCTACAATAATTTAAAACATTTTTAATGTTTGAAGGCACTTTCTTCTATTTTCGTTAATAGAAACATAGAAAATAGGTGCAGGAGTAGGCCATTCGGCCCTTTGAGCCTACACCGCCATTCAATATGATCATCCAACTCAGTATCCTGTACCTGCCTTCTCACCATACCCCCTGATACGTTTAGCCACAAGGGCCACATTTAACTCCCTCTTAAATATAGCCAATGAACTGGACTCAACTACCTTCTGTGGCAGAAAATTCCACAGATTCACCACTCTGTGTGAAAAATGTTTTTCTCATCTCGGTCCTAAAAGATTTCCTCCTTATCCTTAAGCTGTGACCCCTTGTTCTGGACTTCCTCAACATCGGGAACAATCTTCCTGCATCTAGCCTGTCCAACCCCTTAAGAATTTTGTAAGTTTTTATAAGATCCCCCCTCAATCTTCTAAATTCTAGCGAGTACAAGCCGAGTCTATCCAGTCTTTCTTCATGTGAAAGCCCTGACATCCCAGGAATCAGTCTGGTGAACCTTCTCTGTACTCCCTCTACGGCAAGAATGTCTTTCCTCAGATTAGGAGACCAAAACTGTACGCAATACGCCAGGTGTGGTCTCACCAAGACCCTGTACAACTGCAGTAGAGCATCCCTGCTCCTATACTCAAACATCTCTAAACTTGGAGGCTATAAGTATGTTTTCAAATTACATTCCATCAAAATGATTTTAAACAGTCAGTGAGGTCCAGTAAAGTCCGATTGAAGATAGTCTGAATGTCTCCAATGCGGTAGAGTAGCTCAGGACTGCTCTCCTGTTGATAGAATGGTTATGTTGCCTGATAACAGCTGGGAAGAACAGGAAACGAGCATCCGGAAACCAAAGAACTCATAAGAAGGTGCAAATTCCCAACAGATATTACCGGAGTTGAGGGTAACGAAAGTGCTGGAGAAACTCAGCGGGTGCAGCAGCATCTCTGGAACGAAGGAAATAGGCAACGTTTCCGGTCGAAACGTTGCCTATTTCCTTCACTCCATAGATTCTGCTGCACCCGCTGAGTTTCTCCAGCAATTTTGTCTACCTTACCGGAGTTGTGGACTGAACCCAGGTTTCTGGTGCTCTATGGCTGCATCAACTACAGTTTATACATTAAAATTCAAGTGGTAATCTATGTTTAATGCAACATCAATTAAATAATTTCAATAAATCTCAGACTCTCAACTTTATCTGGTAAAAAGTTTTAAGAACATTTTTCCTCAATGGGCCAAACCCAATCTTGTAATTTTTGCAATTTTGTACATCTGTCCAAAGATATTGCCTATTAATGCAAAGACAAAATCTGCTGGCAAGCAATTTACAAAGGCTAAAGACGCTAACGCTACACATAATATGCAAATTAATTAGTTTAATATCTTGCAGGCCAACAGAATATAGCGGAATAATTGATGAATCCTTACCGATGCAGATTTGCCATTGGCAAGACGTGTTGGCTTTTGTGACGTTGACATTGCAGGTCTTGCAGTCATGAAAGTCCACGCAATTCTCTAGAGAGAATTCAAAACAACAAAATAATAGTTTAATTAGTAACATACCTTCAGAAAATGTAACATAAAATTACTCAAACCATAGGACAACCCTTACTTTTGCGCAAAAATTCTTGTCATGTGCAAAAAATTAGGCCGTTTGACCCATCAAGTCTACTCCGCCATTCACTCATGGCTGATCTATCTCCCGCTCCTGACCCCATTTTCCTGCCTTCGCCCTATAACCCCTGACATCCGTACTAATCAAGAATCTGTCAATCTGTGCTTTAAAAATACCAGGTCAGTAAAAAATTAGTAGTCATAAGTGATAGGTGTAGAATTAGGCCATTCAACCAATCAAGTTTACTCCACCATTCAATCATGGCTGTCCATCTCTCCCTCCTCACCGCATTCTCCTGCCTTCTCCCCATAACCCCTGTCACCCGTACTGATCAAGAATCTATCTATCTCAGGCTTCAAAATATCCATTGACGGCCTCCACAGCCTTCTGAGGCAAAGAATTCCACAGATTCACCACCCTCTGACTAAAGAAATTCCTCATCACTTTCCTAAAGAAACGTTCTTTAATTCTGAGGCTGTGACCTCTAGTCCTAGACCCTCCCACTAGTGGAAACATCCTCTCCACATCCACATTATCCAAACATTTCGTTATTTGGTACACTTCAATGAGGTTCCTCCATCATTCCTCTAAAATCTAGACAGTACAGGCCCAGTGTCGTCAAACGCTCATCGGCAATATTAATGCAGAAAACAGCTTTAAATATAATTGAAGGAAAAAACACTCCTGGATTATATTACTGCCAGCAACTTCCATCAGGATCCCTGAATGTGCTGTGCAATGGAAATATATCCAGCATGACAGAGCAATATATTTTTTTTTTTTTAAATCATGATCGATATAATTACCCAACTAGTTTCCAAAAATCCATCATAAATCTGCCTTAGGTTACACAGAAAAGCTGGAGAAACTCAGCGGGTGCAGCAGCATCTATGGAGCGAAGGAAATAGGCAACGTTTCGGGCCGAAACCCTTCTTCATCCATAAATCTGCCTTAATTGGAGAAAGGATCTAATTCACCCGGCCTGATACTAAAGGCTCTACAAATCCACATTTTAATAATTATCTACATAGAAAATAGGTGCAGGAGTACACCAGTCAGCCCTTCGAGCCTGCACCGCCATTCAATATGATCATGGCTGATCATCCAACTCGGTATCCTGTTCCTGCCTTCTCTCCATACCCCCTGATCCCTTTAGCCACAAGGGATTAAATGACCTCCACTTTATTCTAAGACTGTGGCCCGTCGCCCAACATTGGAAACATTTTTCTTGCATCAAGCTTGTCCAGTCCTTTTATAAGTTTCTATAAGATCCCCCTCATCCTTCTAAATTCCAGTGAATTCAAGCCTAGTCTTTTCAATCTTTCTTCATATGACAGTCCCGCCATCCCAGGGATCAATCTGGTGAACCTACGCTGCACTGCTTCAATCACAAGGATGTCCTTCCTCAAATTAGGAGACCAAAACTGTACACAATACTCCAGATGTGGTCTTACCAGAGCCCTATACAACTGCATGAGAAATTGTTTTTCTTGTTTATTCTATCTGGGCCTCTCAATTAAATTTCTCCTTCTTTAGACTGAGACGAAGAAGGGACTCGACCCCGAAACATCACCCATTCCTCCTCTCCAGAGATGCTGCCTGCCCCGCTGTGTTACTCTAGCATTTTGTGTCTATCTTTAGGGAAATACATTAGTGTCTTGAGTGTACTCAATTTCTGTTCTCTTTAGTAATTTCTTTATTCCGAGTCCGCGCCGACCAGCGATCCTCGCACACCACTACACTATCCTACACAAACTGGGGACAATTTACAATTATACTAGGCCAATTAACCTGCAATCCTGTATGTCTTTGGAGTGTGGGAGGAATCTGGAAACCCCGGAGACAGCACCCATAGTCTGGATCAAACCCGCGTCTCGGCTGCTGTAAGGCAGCAGCTTTACCGCTGCGCCAATTGGCCACCCTTTATTTCTCCAGCATTCTCGGTTTTGTCTGCAAACGTACTAACCAACCTATCTACATTTACTTGCAAGTCATTTATATATATATCACAAACAACCCCGAACATTAAATCTCTTACGTACTTACTACCAATGTTCCAAGATTAATCTACTCTAAAATGGATTTCCTCAGCACTTATCTGAAGCCATTTCACAGGCTAATAAAATGGCCTCAAGCCACTTTTACCTTTGTGTGTTATTATGCAATAGGGCAATGTCACAATTATAATCACTGACACAAAGAAATAACCACCCAGTAACACTCCTGCCATCTGCCTAGCTACAATCTTCCAAAATTAAATGTAGAATTTTCCCAACCACTTGTTCAGCTTCATAAATACTGGTTTAAAAGTCTCCAAACTACACTGGAAGAGTGTGATGATAACCTAGTTTAATATGAGAGACTTGATAACAATGTTTCTGCAGATGTACATCTGATTCTTTATCAAAATGGCTGCCACCACCCGATAATAGGTAGCCTTTCCTTGCTCCAACCAAGTATAAATGACAGAGTTGGGCAGCTGCAACCTCTATTCTTAGATATCTGTATGAGCAGGTATACATTTATTTTTGTCGCATGAATAAATATACGTGACTTTGAGCCTCTGCATATTGTGAATGCCGAAGATATATACCCTTGATATAATTAATTTCCGAGGATGGCCACAAGAAAACTTTCAGATGCTTAATAACTCCAAACAAACAACAGAGCAGTGGAGTATCAAAGAATATGGGACGGTGTAAAGATTTGGATGAATATTTAGAAAAATATACTTCAATGAAGGAAGCGCTCCATTTTATTAGAAGTGCCATTTCAAATAGAGTAAGACCTTGTCTGCCCTCTAAAATTAATGCAAATGATCCCACCGCGCTATTTATGCCATGACTTTTTAGCCAGCATCATCACATATATAATCCATTATCACAGCAACTGTTTAGATTAGTTTAGAGATACAGAGCCCAAACAGGCCCTTCAGCCCATCGAGTCCGCACCAACCAGCCATCCCCGACATTAGCACTAACCTGCACACACTTGGGACAATTTACATTTATACCAAGCCAATCAGCCGACAAACCTGTACGTCTTTTGGAGTGCGGGAGAAAACCGAAGAAACCAAGGAAACCGAAGAACCCACAGTCATGGGAAAAACGTACAAACTCGGCACAGATAGCACCTGTAGTAAGGTCTAACAACGGGGAGCCGGGATCAAACTCGGATATTGCTAGATCTAACAAAATGGTTGTAATATAGGGGCCATGGTATCTAATGTCTACACTTCAAAAGAATAAGTACTAAAAAAAAAAATACATTGGGAAATCCAGAGGTAGGAATGGCATAGTGGGAGGTGGAGTTTGGGAAAGGCATGGTGAACAAGGGTCCTTTAATATGCTGGGCTTACAATCTAATGATGGGTCCAGGTTTGCTCTTCTCCCAATGGGCATGTTACTGAATCCCTGACCTTCCTTACACTGAGGCAGGGTCTGCTACACACCAGAACTGGAAACTCTCCCATCTATTGGCCCTTGCGCCTGGGATACTGTTGTACGAGTTCCAGTTTAAAGCATATTAAAGATTTTTAAATTCCCTTTTGTTTTGGGATGATACATGGTTGTAGTGGTGTATACAAGCAGGGGTAAGAATACTCCGGTACTCCTGAACGGGAGTAAGAAAAGGAGAAATAAGGACACGAACTGACCTTTCTCCACAATTCAATAAGTTTAGAAAGATCTTCCACTTTCACCACATGCCTCAATTTGCCATTCCAGAAATATTTCTGAAAGAAGCTTGCTGTTCTGCAGGCTAGAGAAATCCAGATTCACCACCTTCAAGGCAAAGACATTTGTCCACATCTCAGTCCAAAACGTTTCCCTCTCCAATCCACAACGCCTGGTTCTAGACTCAACAGTGCCATGCAAGTGGCAGGAGGAGGAACTTACATCCAGCCTGTCAAGCTCTGTATGACTAAGTTTTATGATTTTTCATCATTTTTCGAAATATAAGGGAATCAGTGATGGTCTACACACTCTCTCCTCATATGGCAAACCTGCCATCCTTGGAACCTGATTAGAGATAGAGAAACTGCTGAGTACAATTAAAAGTTTAAATTATTGCAATAACAACTTGCTGTCTGTACAGTGGACCGTGTGGGATTTTCCGGGTGCTCCGGTTTCATCCCATGCTCCAAAGACGTACAGGTTTGTAGGTTAATTGGCTTTGGTAAAGAGGTGGCCTTTGGATAGTGTTGGTGTGCGGGGATCGCTGGTCAGCGCGGGCTCGGTGGGCCGAAGGGCCTGTTTCCACGCTGTGTCTGTAAGCCGAGCTAAAAACTTGGTTCTGCTTTTATTCCAAGAATAAATTGCTGCAGATGCTGCAATGTGGAAAAACTAAACACTGCAATTACTCAGCTAGTCAGGCTGCATCCACAGCAAGTGAAACACATACATTTGAGTACAAGAACAACTTCTTCCCATCGACCATCAAACCACACGGCATAACCTTAACCACAACTCTACCTCAGTATCAATCTACAAAGGACTTTATACTGTATATCGGTTGCACTAAATCATTTGTCTGGTCAAGTAACATCATCATCTGGTTACCACCTAAAACGGATAAATATAAATAAACAATGCAATAAATGAAGAGAGATACAAAAAGCTGGAGTAACTCAGCGGGTCAGACAACATCTGTGGAGAAAACAAATAGGTGACGTCACCTATTCCTTTTCTCCCGAGATGTTATCTGTCCTGCTGAGTTACTCCAGCTTTTTGTCTCTCTCTTCGGTTTAAACCAGTATCTGCAGTTCCTTCCTACATAATGCAATAAATTATTTGTGTTGTTACTTTATTGTGCCATGAGCTTGCAGCACGGATTTCCTTGTTCCCTTCCTGGTGTGTGTTGCAATTAAATAGCTGACTCATGTTAACGTTTCAAGTTGATGGAATTGTTTAATTTCTCAATTCTTTTCGGGCTGAAAGCTAGAGACTGCGGAGTATAACCATCTACAGTTACTGCCCGTCTCCCTGAGTTACTCCAGCATTATGTGTCTATCTTTGGTTTCAACCAGCATCTGCAGCTCCTTTCTACGCAGCATAATCTCTTTGCTCCAAAAGCACTGTAAATGCTGTAATTTAATATCAAACGTGCACAGTGAATGGGCATTTACAAGCGTCACTCTTCCAACCATCAAATCTATTATTCCATTAATGAGTAGCTTAACCCTTGAAATGTAACTTGAGCCAACTGGTCCCTGCACCAAATGCAAGTGATTTTCACCAGTGTGATATTATTACAAGGAACTATTTAACAAAAAATAGGCAAACACTTCTTCTGTTTTTTCAAATAGCCCACTTCCTCTTGCTTAGAAATCCCTTCCCTCTGGTGTTTTCTAAATGAGTTCCGTTTTGGGCCTTTTCAGAATCTGAACATCTTTTCCATTCCCCCCCCCCCCCCCCAAGGCCACCTGTGCTTCTGCACCTATCTGGTGGAAATTACCAAGTAAATAAGCAGCACAGGAATCAAAAGGGGGAGTTAATGGGCGTGAGGGGTTGAATTGATTACAGGCGACTCCTGTGTTACAGCAGAAAGGGGGTGGTGGGGAGGAAAGAGAGGAGAAATCCTGATCTAAGAAAATAGTCAGGTGATGATTTTTTTTGCTACGCTAGGCCACGAGTGGAAATAAAATTAATTTTGTATTTATTTGCCTGTCACGTCACACACACTGATTCAAATAGTGAATTATATTTTGTATCTGTGTCCAAAATCATGAGAGGAAGAGATTGGGTAGATGCACAGAGGCTCTTGCCCAGAGTAGGGGAATTGAGAACCAGAGGACATAGGTTTAAGGTGAGGGGGGCGGCGGAAGAGATTTAATAGGAACCCGAGGGGCAACTTTTTCACACAAAGGATGGGGGGTGTACGGAACGAGCTGCCGGAGGAGTTGGAGCAGGTACAATCGCATCTGCAGGAGCCATTCATGTTTATTACATATAGTTTATTGGCATATATTATTTTGATGAGATATATCTTGCAGTATTATCTTGGACACTTGGTGGCTATCATTAGATGCTCAGGGTGGTGTATATGTAAGGGCATCGGGGACAGGAAGGGGTCAGGCACAGGGAGGGAGCGCATACAGTTGTCACCAGACCAGAGACAGAGCAACCAGCTACAACCTGCACACAGAATACAGAAAACCTGCTACGTTCATCTCTTTGTTTGTACAACTATCTCAATAAACAACCAATAAATAACAGTAAGATCTGTTCTATTAAGTCTGCTTAAGATCATTCCTACTGTACCCGTGTATTAATGCCGACTGGAAAAGAGGACACTGAAAAAGTTGAACATTTGCCATTACCGCAACGTTTAAGAACCGTAGAAAATAGGTGCAGGAGTGACCCATTCGGCCTTTTAAGCCATTCAATGTGTTCATGGCTGATCATCTGGATATTTAGACAGGTATGTGGATGGGACAGTTTAAGAGGGATTTATGAGCCAAATCCAGGCAGATGGGACTAGTGTAGATGGGACATATTGACCAATGTGGGCAAGTTGGGCTAATGGCCTGTTTCCACACTGCAAGACTCAATTTCATATTTTTGGATCATGATTTGCGAATTTAGCACAGGCACATTCCCATAAGCCTAATGATCAGACCACTGGGGGGGGGGCTGTATAGGGAGAGGCAAAAGGCTGCTTAGGATCAATTATCCACGTCATGAGAAATATGAACTTGGGCAACATTAGCTACTCTCTTCACACATGACCAGCCTGCTATTTCAGTATATAGCTCCCTTTTTACATTACATTTTTGGCGTTCTGATTTTTGCTTTTAAAGGAAGTTACACCCTGGTGCAGAAACACCTCAACTCTGAAACTGGATCCAAAGTTAACAAACAAGGAGCACTCGAGCACTTCCCCAAAGCAACAGAACCATATTCTAAAATAGAGTCAATATCTGTTAAAATATTCAATGGATCTGGAACTGTGCCACTCATTATTGAAATGTGCTTTGCACAGAATAAAACACTTGCACTCAACTTCTAGAAATTGATAACTGTGGAAGGTTTAACACAATTGAATTTAAAAAATTATTTAGCTCGGGAGCAGAATTGCGGTCAGAAAGGTGGTGAAAGAGAAAAAAAGTTAATTTGCTAAATCTTTAAAAAAAATTCCATGCACTGAATTTTCAGCCCAACTTGCCCATGCTGCCCCATCTACATTAGTCGCACCTGCCCACATTTGACCATATCTTTCTCAAGAAATGCATCCACCTGATCTGCCTGTGGTCATCTGAAAGTCAGACAGCATGGAAACAGACCCTTCAGCCCAACTTGCCCACACCAACCAACATGACCCATCTACACTTGTCCAACCTGTCTGCATTTGGCCCATATCCCTCTACACCTGTCATAAGTGATAGGAGCAGAATTAGGCCATTGGGCCCATCAAGTCTGCGCTGCCATTCAATCATGGCTGATCTATCTCTCCCTCCTAACTCCATTCTCCTGCCTTCTCCCCATAACCCCCCGTACCCATACTAATTTCACTTGCACTTTATGTGCAATGTGACAAACAAAACTGATTATATTGTATTGATTGTAATCAATCCCATCCACTTCTGTTGAAAGAACAATGGAATTTAATACAGAGAAATGTGAAGTGTTGCATTTTAGGAAGAATAACGTGGGCAGGACCTACACATTGAATGATAGGTTCTGCCTAGACTATCTGACTCTGGGGAGTCTTGTGGAGCAGAGGGATCTAGGAATACAGGTAGACACAAAATGCAGGTACATAGTTTGTGGAAAGGGACAGGTCAATAGGTAGATAGGGTGGTCAAAAAGGCTATTGGCACATTGGCCCTCATCAGTCAGAGCATTGAGTATAGAAGTCGGGAGGTCATGTTGCAGTATAAGATGTTGATGAGGCCACATTTAGAGTACTATGTTCAGTTCTGGGCACCATGTTATAGGAAACATGCTGTCAAGCTGGAAAGGGTACATAGAAGAATTACAAGAATGTTGCCCAGACTAGAGTGTCTGAGCTATAAGGAGAGATTGGAGGATGAGAAGTGATCTTCTAGAGGTGTATAAAATCATTATTTATCATACAAGGGGTAGTGGGTGTACGGAACAAGCGGTTGGAGGAGGTAGTTGAGGTAGGTACAATCGCAAACGTTCAAGAAACATTTGGGCAGGTGCATGGATTGGATAGGTTTAGAGGGATATGGGTCAAACGCAGGCAGGTGGGACATGTTGGCCGGCGTGGCCAAGTTGGGCCGAAAGGCCTGTTTCCACACTGTATCACTCCATGACTAACTGCCCTTGTGCTCTTGGGTAGCACCTCCCACCAACCTAAAACCACGAAAAAGCATCAAAATCGAGGTTAAAAAATGCCACCATACAGTCCATTTCTATTTGACTTGAAAGCTTCTGATTTTTTTAAAGCGCTATTAATATGATGAACTCAAAATCTTAGAGATGTCACCTTAAGGATTTTCAAAAATAAAAGTTGAAAATCTGTGCATTCTAGTACAATACGCCTAGATTAAAATTGTAAACATTGCGTTAGACTTGCACTTATCAGTTCTAATTGGCAATGAGGGGGTGGTGATAGGCAGCCTTTGCAGTATTATGCAATGGATTTTGACTCAATAAACTAATAAACCATTCTAGGTTTCAAATCATGATAAATCGCCGGAGTAGATATAAACGATGCGGCGTGTACGTGTGTCTCTTCCAAGTCGCCCTAAGTGCTTTACAACTGTTGCAATCACCTTCCTGAATGACGAGAAAAGGAATGTTTACACAACGCTGCGCCTCTCACACACCGCGACAACCCCGGTCCCAACCGCACAGCCGGCTCTCACAGGCCGGAGAATGGGGAAAGGAGACGGGAGGGAGGGAAATGGGGGGGAGGGAAGAAACTGGGAGTAGGGGGTGTTGGCCGGGTAGGGGTAAGGGGGGGGGGGGGGGTGGTAGGGGGGAGGGGGAATAAGAGGGGGGGAGGGAAGAAACTGGGAGTAGGGGGTGTTGGCCGGCGTAGGGGTAAGGGGGGGGGGGGGGGGCTGAGTAGGAGGGGGGGGGGAATAAGAGGAGAGGGAGTAGGAGGGGGGGGGGGGAGAGTAGGGAGTAGGAGATGGGGTGTTTGTGGGAAACATAGAAATTAGGTGCAGGAGTAGGCCATTCGGCCCTTCGAGCCTGCACCGCCATTCAATATGATCATGGCTGATCATCCAACTCAGTATCCTGTACCTGCCTTCTCTCCATACCCCCTGATCCCCTTGGCCACAAGGGCCACATCTAACTCCCTCTTAAATATAGCAATAAGGAGGGGGGTAGAGGGGAGGCGGTGGAATGGGAGGTGAAGAGGGGAGTGAGAGGGTGGATGCGAGGGTAAGGGGGGGGGGAGGGTAAAGGGGGGAGAGTAGGTGTGAGGGGGGGGGGGTGGAGTTGGGTGTGGGGGGGGGGGTGGGGGAGGACGTGGTGGGCTCTCCGGTCGCCCACCATGTTGGCGCCGGCGGGTGGAGCCCGGGTCGCGCTGCCCGACCCCCAGCGCCCGCCCGCCCCGGGAGGAGGAGGGGAGGGGGGGGGGGGGGAAGCGGCGAGGAGTGAGGATGAAGGGTGGATGAAGGCCTCAGGGCCGGGAGTTTGACGGATCCGGGCAGCGGGGGGTTGGGGTTGAGGTTGGGTTTGGGCCCAGGCGGGGAGGCGGGGAGCCGGGGACTCACCAGCGCAGAAGACGCCGCTACAGAGCAGCGCGACACCGCACCACACGGACCAATGCATCGTCGCCGCCGCCGCCGTTGCTGCTCAGTCCCAGTCCCAGTCCCGTCCCGCCGTTGCTGCCGCCGTTGCTCACGTGACTGCGGTGCCGGGCTGGCGCCTCCGTGGGGGGGGGGAGGGGGGCCGTGACGTAGAGGGGGGCGTGACGTGGGGGAGGGGCCGTAACGTCAGTGGCGGTGGATGGGGGGAGGGTCAGAGATCTGAGGGGGTAGTGACGTCTGAGGGTGGGGGGAGGGGCAGTGACGTGTGGGGGAGGGGCAGAGACCTGAGGGGCAGTGACGTATGGCGGTGGGGGGCGGGGCAGTGACGTGTGAGGTGGGGGGGGAGGGGCAGAGACCTGAGGGGCAGTGACGTGTGGGGGTGGGGGGTGGGGCAGTGACGTGTGAGGTGGGGGGAGGGGTAGAGGCCTGAGGGGCAGTGACGTGTGAGGTGGGGGGGAGGGGCAGAGACCTGAGGGGGCAGTGACGTTTTGGGGTGGGGGGGCGGGGCAGTGACGTGTGAGGTGGGGGGAGGGGCAGAGACCTGAGGGGCAGTGACGTGTGGGGGTGGGGGGCGGGGCAGTGACGTGTGGGGGGGGGGGGAGGGGCAGAGCCCCTGAGGGGGCAGTGACGCGATAGGGGCAGTGACGTAAAGGGGGGGAGGGGCGTGTCCGCCCACCGCTGCAGCCAATATCCCGCTGCTCCAACCAGTAGGCTGCCTCCTCCCGCCGCACCAACCAATAGCCACTGGGCTGCTCCACGCCCCAGCCACTAAGCCGCTTCCTAGACGCACAGCCAATGGGATGTGTGCGCGTCTCCAGATCCAGCCAATAGACTGCCCACAACTCTCCAGCCAATAGGATACCTGTTGCTAAGCGGGGGCAGCCAATGGGGAGCCGGCGGAGGTCGGGTCCGGGCATCATTCCACGTGCTCACGTCTCGCCGGCGCCGCGCTGACGTCACTGCGCATTTTATAGCCCCTTTCCAAAACAAATGCATTAAGTTACAAAGTCTTTTTTTTTAAAAGTTGCAAACATTGCAATGATGTTTGGAAACATCAACGCGTGGCGAAATTAGCTGGTGGTAATTTGCTGGTGGCATGTGGCGCTGGCTACCCGGACAGTAGGCCGCTCACTATGCAAACCCGCGGGGGTAGGGTCACTTGACTGGGTAATGGCGGGAAGGAGTTGTCATAGGGTGCAGGGGTGTGCCCGAGTAAACATATAGAGCGCTGGGTCAGCCTTTCCTCATTCGCATGTGTATTATTCTCTTTACTTCATCAATAGAGATCTCTTTAATTCACCACGTGTGGCTCGCTTATTCGCCCGCCATATTGGTGACCCCGACGAAACAAAACGGTCATTTTGGATTTCAATAATGTTTGCCGACAACGATCATCCTCAACAGCCCGGAGTCGCTGACAATCCGGCCCAGCAGAACGCTGTCTCCCTGAAGCTGCCCGTGTTTTGGACATCGCAGCCACACGTGTGGTTCCAATAAGCCGAGGCCCAGTTCCTCGTTCGATGCATAACGGCCGACAACATCCGGTACTACATCAGCGCGTTGGATCAGGCGACAGCTGATCGCCTGGTCCCTTACCTATGGCACGCCGCCGGATCAGGACAAATATGAGGGCCTTAAGAGTTGTTCGTTGGTTTTCTCGCTGGGCTCTAGATAGCGTGTCTGTTATCTGCTTGGCTTTGCCTTTCTTGTAGACAATGTTGAAATCAAATCGCTGTAGTTGCATCATCATTAGCTGTAGTCGTGCTGGGGCAGCGTGGATGGGTTTGTCCAAAATGGTGACCAGCGGCTGGTGGTCAGTCTCGATAGTCACAGACTTTCCAAAGATAAAGTCCTTGAATTTAGTGCAGGCGAAAACCACTGCGAGCATTTCCTTTTCAATCTCCAAATGGAGGCGTGGGTTCGAATCCCACTTCTGACACCATGTAATAAGTCGGCTCGAACACACATCAAGATACAACATATTTATTAAATCTACATACAGCAAGGATCAGCAGTCATCACATCTCCAAGCTGCTACTCATTCTAACCAGCATAAGCAGGCTCCTGATAATATGAAGTACATAGTAGGCGGAGTCACCACCAACAAACACTATAATTGACGAGTATGAAATAGCCAATCTACAGATACACTAGCGGGGCTGACAGTGGAACAACAATGGCAGGTGTTTCTGGGAATAATACAGAAGGTTCAGAATCAGTTCTTTCCAAAGAGGAAGAAAGATTCTAAGGGGAGTAAGAGGCAACCGTGGCTGACAAGGGAAGTCGGGGACAGTATAAAAATAAAAGAGAAGTATGACATAGCAAAGATGAGCGGAAGCAATAATAATAATAATAATAATAATATATTTTATTGTCATTGCACATAAGCGCATCGGGATTTGGTATGCAGCTTCCATCCGATGTCATAACATAAATAACTAATAACATTTGGATTTAGATATCCCGAGAACATGGTTGTAAAAAGAACAGTAAAACAGTCAAAACAGTTCAACAGACTAAAGTGCAGATGTGTCTGTGCGACGTGACCATCCGAGGGAGACAGTCCAGGGGGGGTGGGGGGCACTCAGCAGGGCCGGTTCAGAGCCGCTATAGCTCTGGGAATGAAGCTGTTCCTGAGTCTGGAGGTTCGGGCGTAGAAGGCCTTGTAACGTCTGCCTGAGGGAAGTAGTTCGAACAGTCCATTACAAGGGTGTGAGGAGTCTTTATGGATGCTGACGGCCTTCCTGAGGCACCGTGTGTGGTAGATGCCCTCCAAGGCTGGTAGCTGTGTCCCAATGATCCTCTGCGCTCTGTGGACGACGCGCTGAAGAGCTCTCCTCTCCGCCTCCGTGCAGCTGAGATACCACACAGAGATGCCATACGTTAATATGCTCTCTGTGGTGCAGTGGTAGAAGGTTGTCAGCAGCTGTTGGGGCAGACCAGTCTTTTTTAATGTCCTCAGTAAGAACAGTTGTTGCTGTGCCTTCTTGACCAGCACAGCGGTGTTGGTGGACCATGTGAGGTCCTCTGAAACGTGAGTGCCCAGAAACTTAAAGCTGGACACTCTCTCCACACTTTCCCCGTAGATGGAGATTGGAGCGTATTCTCCATTGTGGGACCTCCTGAAGTCAATAATCGGCTCCTTGGTCTTGGAGGTGTTTAGTGGCAAGTTGTTGCGTGTGCACCAGTTCGCCAGGTTCTGCACCTCCGCCCTGTATTTTGTTTCATCACCGTTGGTGAACATTTAACATTTAATTGAGGATTGGGTTACATTTAAAGAGCAACAGAAAGTAACTAAAAAGGCAATTCGGGGAGAAAAGATGAGGTATGAAGGTAAGCTAGCCAAGAATATAATAGAGGACAGTAAAATCTTCTTTAGGTATGTGAAGAGGAAAAAATTAGTTAAGACCAAAGTTGGACCCTTGAAGACTGAAAAGGGTAAATTTATTATGGGGAACAAGGAAATGGCAGATGAGTTGAACAGGTACTTTGGATTTGTCTTTACTAGGGAGGACACAAACAATCTCCCTGATGTACTAGTGGCCAGAGGATCTGGGGTGACGGAGGAACTGAAGGAAATCCACATTAGGCAGGAAATGGTGTTGGATAGACTGATGGGACTGAAGGTTGATCCCCAGGGCCTGATGGTCTGCATCCCAGGGTACTTAAGGAAGTGGCTCCAGAAATCGTGGACACATTGGTGATCATTTTCCAATGGTCTATAGATTCAGGATTAGTTCCTGTGGATTGGAGCGTAGATTCTTCTTTTGTGTGGCGTGCACAGCCTAAAGTTGCTGGACAACTTGTTCTATTTGATCTTCCGTTTGTGCACGTCGAGTTGATTGCATTAGTCGAAACAGGGGGGGCCACGTGAAGGTTGCAATCTTCCACCCCCAGAGGGTAGCTAACGTTATCCCACTTTTTCAGAAAGGCGGGAGAGAGAAAACAGGGAATTATAGACCAGTTAGCCTGACATCGTTGGTGGCGAAGATGCTGGCGTCAATCTTAAAAGATGAAATAGCGGCACATTTGGATAGGAGTAACAGGATCGGTCAGCATGGATTTACGAAGGGGAAATCTGCTTGACTAATCTTCTGGAATTTTTTGAGGATGTAACATGGAAAATAGACAAGGGAGTGTCAGTGGATGTAGTGTACCTGGACTTTTAGAAAGCATTTGATAAAATCCCACATAGGAGATTAGTGGGAAAAATTAGGGCACATGGTATTGGGGATAGAGTGCTGACATGGATAGAAAATTGGTTGGCAAACAGGAAACAACGAGTAGGGATTAACGGGTATCATTCAGAATGGCAGGCAGTGACTAGTGGGGTACCGCAGGGCTCAGTGCTGGGACCGCAGCTATTTACAATATACATCAATAATTTAGATGAAGGGATTCCATCTAAATCATTAGATTTAGATTAGCAAATTTGCAGATGATACAAAGCTGGGTGGCAGCGTGAACTGTGAGGAGGATGCTATGAGAATGCAGGGTGACATGGACAGGTTGGGTGAGTGGGCAGATGCATGGCAGATGCAGTATAATGTGGATACAAGTGGGGTTATCCACTTTGGTAGCAAAAACAGGAAGGCACATTATTATTTAAACGGTGTCAAAATGGGAAAAGGGGAAGTACAACGGGATCTGGGAGGTTCTTGTTCATCAGTAAATGAAAGTAAGCATGCATGTACAGTAGGCAGTGAAGAAAGCGAATGGCATGTTGACCTACATAACCAGAGGAGTTGAGTATAGGAGCACAGAGGTCCTTCTGCAGTTGTACAGAGCCCTAGTGAGACCACACCTGGAGTATTGTGTGCAGTTTTGATATCCAAATTTGAGGAAGGACATTCTTGCTATTGAGGGAGTGCAGCGTAGGTTTACAAGGTTAATTCCCGGGATGGCGGGACTGTCATATGTTGATAGAATGGAGTGGCTGGCCTTGTACACTCTGGAGTTTAAAAGGATGAGAGGGTATCTTATTGAAACATGTAAGATTATTGAGGGTTTGGACACACTAGAGGCAGGAAACATGTTCCCGATGTTGGGGGAGTCCAGAACCAGGGGCCACAGTTTAAGAATAAGGGGGAAGCCATGTAGAACGGAGACGAGGAAACACTTTTTCACACGGAGAGTTGTGAGTCTGTGGAATTCTCTGCCTCAGAGGGCGGTGGAGGCCGGTTCTCTGGATGCTTTCAAGAGAGAGGGCTCTGAAAGATAGTGGAGTCAGACGATATGGGGAGAAGGCAGGAACGGGGTACTGATTGGGGATGATCAGCCATGATTACATTGAATGGTGGTGCTGGCTCGAATGGCCTACTCCTGCACCTATTGTCTAGTGTAATGCAATGATTGAATGATTATATGGTGCAAGAAACATTTCACCACAAGGACATGTGATGGAAGCTTGAACGGGATGTTATTTTATTCAATCTGAAGGAGCACGAGTGTTTATGGGACATAGTAGCCACAATCGGTAATCTTGCATTCCACTGTCGGTCTCTCATTATATGTTGGTATCGATTCCATTTTTTCAAGAACGTCTGTGCCTGCTATCAGATGTCTGTCCAAGAAAAAGGAAAACAAAACAAAAAGCGGTCAGGTACGTTGAAGGAAAATAAATCAACTGTGATTAACTGCGTTCATGAGGGATAGGAGCAGAATTAGGCCATTCGGCCCATCAAGTCTACTCCTCCATTCAATCATAGAAACATAGACATAGAAACATAGAAATTAGGTGCAGGAGTAGGCCATTCGGCCCTTCGAGCCTGCACCGCCATTCAATATGATCATGGCTGATCATCCAACTCAGTATCCCGTACCTGCCTTCTCTCCATACCCCCTGATCCCTGTAGCCACAAGGGCCACATCTAACTCCCTCTTAAATATAGCCAATGAACTGGCCTCGACTACCCTCTGTGGCAGAGAGTTCCAGAGATTCACCACTCTCTGTGTGAAAAAAGTTCTTCTCATCTCGGTTTTTAAAGGATTTCCTCCTTATCCTTAAGCTGTGACCCCTTGTCCTGGACTTCCCCAACATCGGGAACAATATCATCATGGCTGATCTATCTCTCCCTCCTAACCCCATTCTCCTGCCTTCTCCCCATAACCCCTAAAAGACCCATACTAATCAAGAATCTGTCTATCTCTGCCGTAAAAATATCCATTGGCTTGAGATTTGAATATCCACAGCCGTCTGTGGCATTGAATTCCACAGATTCAACATCCCCTCTCTAAAGGAATTCCTCCTCATCTCCTTTGTAAAGGTACATCCTTATATTCTGGTGCCATGGCCTCTGCTCCTTGACTTTCCCACTAGTGGAAACATTATTTAAATCAATATTTGAATTCTGCTTTAATTAAGTCATGGAGCACGGAAACAGGTCCTTCGGCCCAAATGATCCGTGCCGACCAAGATGACCCATCTAAGCTAGTCCTTTTGGCCCATATCCCTCTAATCCTTTCCTATCCATGTACCTGTCTAAATGTCTTTTAAATGTTGTTATCGTACCTGCCTCAACTACTACACCTGTACAATAGACAATAGACAATAGGTGCAGGAGTAGGCCATTCGGCCCTTATTCTTAAACTGTGGCCCCTGGTTCTGGACTCCCCACCCCCCCCCCCTCAACAAGAATGAGGGGTAAGCCATTTAGAACGGAGACGAGGAAACACTTTTCCACACAGAGAGTTGTGAGTCTCAAGTCAAGTCACGTTTATTTGTCACATACACATACGAGATGTGCAGTGAAATGAAAGTGGCAATGCTCGCGGACTTTTGTGCAAAAAGACAAACAACCAAACAAACTATAAACACAATCATAACACTAGTGGAATTCTCTGCCCCAGAGGGCGGTGGAGGCCGGTTCTCTGGATACTTTCATGAGAGAGCTAGATAGGGCTCTTAAAAATAGCGGAGTCAGGGGATATGGGGAGCTGTAAGGCAGGAACGGGGTACTGATTGGGGATGATCAGCCATGATGATATTGAATGGCGGTGCTGGCTCAAAGGGCCGGATGGCCTACTCCTGCACCTATTGTCTATTTGACTTTCACCTTTAGTTTCTGTTGCATTTGACTGCTCTGGGCATATAGTAAGTTTCACCTGGCTATTTGTTGTCTTTTTGTTTCTGTCAAAACGAGAAACTCCCTGTTGGGAGTGTACTACAGGTCCCCAAATAGTCAACAGGAGCAAATATGCCAACATATAATTAAAAAAAAAATGAAGGTGTGGGGGAGATTCAACATGACAGAGATGCTGCCTTGATCAGTACGGGTGCCAGGGGTTATGGGGAGAAGGCAGGAGAATGGAGTTAAGAGGGAGAGATAGATCAGCCATGATCGAATGGGGGCAGTAGCCTTAATGGGCCAAATGGCCTCATTCTTCTCCTGGAACTTATACACGACTGACCCGTTGAGTTACTCCAGCACTTTGTATATCAAATTAGGTTTCTCCAGGATTTATTTTCTCCATAATACTTTCCCATAAAAATTGTAAAAACTTACCAAGTTAAATTATCCATGCAATTACAACATAAAACATAAAGTACAGCACAGGAACAGGCCCTTCGGCCCACAACATCTGTGCCAAACATGACGCCAAGTTAAACTGGTCTCCTCTGCCTACACGTGATCCATTTCTCTCCATTCCCTGCACCCCCATGGGCCTGTCCAACAGGCTTTTAAACGCCACCATCGTATCTGGCCCCGAACATCATAGAAACATAGAAACATAGAAAATAGGTGCAGGAGTAGGCCATTCGGCCCTTCGAGCCTGCACCACCATTCAATATGATCATGGCTGATCATACAACTCAGTATCCTGTACCTGCCTTCTCTCCATACCCTCTGATCCCCTTAGCCACAAGGGCCACATCTAACTCCCTCTTAAATATAGCCAATGAACTGGCCTAAACTACCCTCTGCGGCAGAGAGTTCCACAGATTCACCGCTCTCTGTGTGAAAAAAGATCTTCTCATCTCAGTTTTAAAGGATTTCCCCCTTATCCTTAAGCTGTGACCCCTTGTCCTGGACTTCCCCAACATCGGGAGCAATCTTCCTGCATCTAGCCTGTCCAACCCCTTAAGAATTTTGTAAGTTTTCTATAAGATCCCCTCTCAATCTCCTAAATTCTAGAGAGTATAAACCAAGTCTATCCAGTCTTTCTTCATAAGACAGTCCTGACATCCCAGGAATCAGTCTGGTGAACCTTCTCTGCACTCCCTCTATGGCAATAATGTCCGTCCTCAGATTTGGAGACCAAAACTGTACGCAATACTCCAGGTGTGGTCTCGCCAAGACCCTGTACAACTGCAGTAGAACCTTCCTGCTCCTATACTCAAATCCTTTTGCTATGAAAGCTAACATACCATTCGCTTTCTTCACTGCCTGCTGCACCTGCATGCCTACTTTCAATGACTGGTGTACCATGACACCCAGGTCTCGCTGCATCTCCCCTTTTCCTAGTCGGCCACCATTGAGATAATAGTCTGCTTTCCTGTTTTTGCCACCAAAATGGATAACCTCACATTTATCCACATTATACTGCATCTGCCAAACATTTGCCCACTCACCTTCTCCTTTAAACTTTGCCCCTCTCACCTTAAAGCTACGCCTTCTAGTGTAGTTTAGAGATACGGCACAAAAGCAGCCCTTTGGCCCACCAAGTCCACGCCGACCAGCGATCCCCGCACACTATCCTACACACACTTTACCATTTTACCGAAGGCAATTAGCCTACAAATCTGTACGTCTTTGTAGTGGGGGGGTGGAAACCGGAGCACCTGGAGAAAACCCAGACGGTCACGGGGAGAAGGTACAAACTCCGTATGGACAGCACCCGTAATCTGGATCGAACCCAGGTCTCCGGCGCTGTGAGGTTGCTAATCTACCGCTGCTCCACCGTGACCAACTAGTCTTTGACATTTCCCATGCTGGGAGAAAGGTTTCGACTGGCTAGATACAAGATACATTTAATTGTCATTTGGACCCCTTGAGGTCCAAACGAAATGCCGTTTCTGCAGCCATACATTACAAACAAATAGACCCAAGACACAACATAATTTACATAAACATCCATCACATCGCTCTGATGGAAGGCCAAATAAACATCTCTCCACTGCACTCTTCCCCCCCCCCCCCGATGTCAGAGTCAAAGTCAAAGCCCCCGGCTGGCGATGGCAATTGTCCCGCGGCCATTAAAGCCACGCCGGGTGGTGCGAGGTCGCACACCGGGTCTTGGTGTTAGAGCCCCCGGCGTGCGCTCGCAGAGTCCCACGGCTACCTAAGTATTCAGTATTTCCTTCAATGTCATTTTAACTGAGTACTTCCATACACAAATGAAACGAAAACATTGTTTCTCAATCAGTTCCCATCAGCGCAGTTAATAAAAACAGAATAAATACAAATAGCTTTAAAAAAATTTTAAATTACCATATCTAAAAATAGGGCTAAAAATTGAAATAAAAGCAGACATTCAGACCGAACAGTGGCTATACTTTGACAGGTGACTAGCTGTCAAAGTATGGACGAGGTTGAATGTGTTGGTGAATGATATTTGGGGAGGGGACACAGTCCATTAAGTCTTATTGCCTGTGGGAAGAAGCTGTGGAGCATCCTGCTGGTTTAGCAGCTGATGCTCCTGTACCTCTTCCCAGATGGCAGAATGGAGAAGATGTGGTGTGATGGGTGGTAGGGGTCCTTGATGATGGAGATGGCTCTACTGATGCTCCGCTTCTCGTAGATCTCCAACAGGAAAGGGAGTGGGGCACCAATGATCCTGCTGGCTGTCTTCACTGTCCTGTTGAGTTGCTCATAGGCCTTGCAGCTCCCAAACCAGGAAGTGATGCCGTAGGTCAGTATACTCTTGATGGTGCCCCTGTAGAAGGTCCTTAGATGAGCAGTAGGGAGACCTGCTTTCCTTAGTCTCCGGAGAGGGTGGAGCCGCTGATGAGCACTTTTGATCACTGCTGTGGTGTTGGTCGTGGAGGTCAGGTCATCCGCCAGGTGGAGTCCCAAGAACCTCGTAATCTTATATGCTTCCGTATCGCATATAATATTGTATATCGATGGCTGCACCATCGAGAGCATCCTTACCAACTGTATCACAGTATGGTATGGCAACTGCTCTGTCTCCGACCGGAAGGCACTGCAGAGGGTGGTGAAAATTGCCCAACGCATCACCGGTTCCACGCTCCCCTCCATTGAGTCTGTCCAAAGCAAGCGCTGTCTGCGGAGTGCGCTCAGCATCGCCAAGGACTGCTCTCACCCCAACCATGGACTGTTTACCCTCCTACCATCCGGGAGGCGCTACAGGTCTCTCCGTTGCCGAACCAGCAGGTCGAGGAACAGCTTCTTTCCGGCGGCTGTCACTCTACTCAACAACGTACCTCGGTGACTGCCAATCACCACCCCCCCCCCCCCCCGGACACTTATTATTTTTTATTCAAATCGTTTGCTATGTCGCTCTTCAAGGGAGATCCTAAATGCATTTTATTGTCTCTGTACTGTACACTGACAATGACAATTAAAATTGAATCTGAATCTGAAAATAAATAGCATCTTTCTGCACGAAACCAGCAATATTGAGACAGGATTACAGAGAGACTCACCCAAATGAGACAAATCTGGTGTTCATCCAGAGTGCTGGCTGGAGTGTGATGTAGAACTGGCTTGCATTAGTGTGTGGCCCTCTGTTAGCCATTCCTAGGACTCCTCTCTTGCAGTGTGAGATTGCAAAGTTCTCATCTGGTAAGAGAAAATGTACATCATCCACTTTAGCTATTGTTGGCAGTGATCCAACTATTTTTCTTTATGGGACCCAGGAATATCAGGCATTTCATATCAATGATACTTTATTGTTACAGGTCCAGTGAAATTATTTGAGTTTAGAACGGTAGAGTCGCTGCCTCACAGCGCCAGAGGCATCGGGTTCGATCCTGGCTACAGGTGCTGTCTAAAGAAGGTCCATCTGTCTCCTCAGATCCTGGTGAACTTCTACCGCTGCACCATCGAGAGCATCCTTACCAACTGTATCACAGTATGGTATGGCAACTGCTCTGTCTCTGACCGGAAATCACTGCAGAGGGTGGTGAAAATTGCGCAACGCATCACCGGTTCCTCGCTCCCCTCCGTTGAGTCTGTCCAAAGCAAGCGCTGTCTGCGGAGGGCGATCAGCATCGCCAAGGACTGCTCTCACCCCAACCATGGACTGTTTACTCTCCTAACATTCGGGAGACGCTACAGGTCTCTCCGTTGCCGGACCAGCAGGTCCAGGAACAGCTTCTTCCCGGCGGCTGTTACCTTACTTAACTCTGCACCTTGGTGATTGCCAATCACCCCCCCCCCCCCCCCCCACCGGACACTCCTCCCCCCAGTGACTGATCTCCCCCCCCCCCCCGTGAAATTGCACTACGGCTACTGTATATACATATATATATTTCACTGTTCCATTATTCTATGTTTGCTCTTCTGGGTGAGATGCTAACTGCATTCCGTTGCCTCTGTACTTGTACACTGCACAATGACAATAAAGTTTGAATCTGAATCTGAATCTGAACTCTCTGTACAGTCTTGATTCTACATTCACCCTGTGACCACGTGAGTTTTCTCCGGGTGCTCTGGTTACATCCCACACTCCAAAGCAGTGCAGGTTTGTAGGTTATTGGCCTCTGCAAGTTTCCCCTCTATTTTGTAGGGAGTAGATGAGAAAGTGGGGTAACACAGACTTGGGGTGCAGCGGTAGAGTTGCTGCCTCACAGCGCCCGAGACACCAGGTTCAATCCTGACCATGGGAGCTGCCTGTGCGGAGTTTCTACATTCTCCCTGTGACCGTGTGGGTTTTCTCCGGGAGCTCTGGTTACTTCCCACAAGCCAAAGACATGCAGGTTTGAAGGTTAATTGTCCCTAGTGTGTGTAGGATGGAACTAGTGTGCGGGTGATCGCTGGTCAGTGCGGGCTCGGTGGGCCAAAGGGCCTGTTTCACCGCTGTATCTCTAAACTAAACCAATTGAAACTAATGTGTGTTGTGTGATGTTCTTGCTATTGAGGGAGTGCAGCGTAGGTTCACAAGGTTAATTCCTGGGATGGCAGGACTGTCATATGCTGAGAGAATGGAGCAGCTGGGCTTGTACACTCTGGAATTTAGAAGGATGAGAGGATATCTCATTGAAACATATAAGATTATTAAGGGTTTGGACACACTAGAGGCAGGAAACATGTTCCCGATGTTGGGGGAGTCCAGAAACAGGGGCCACAGTTTAAGAATACACTGGATACACTGGATAGACTCGGTTTGTACTCGCTATAATTTAGAAGATTGAGGGGGGATCTTATAGAAACTTACAAAATTCTTAAGGGGTTGGACAGGCTAGATGCAGGAAGATTGTTCCCGATGATGGGGAAGTCCAGAACAAGGGGTCACAGTTTAAGGATAAGGGGAAAATCTTTTAGGACCGAGATGAGGAAAACTTTTTTCACAAAGAGTGGTGAATCTCTGTAATTCTCTCCCGCAGAAGGTAGTTGAGGCCAGTTCATTGGCTATATTTAAGAGGGAGTTAGATGTGGCCCTTGTGGCTAAAGGGATCAGGGGGTATGGAGTGAAGGCAGGTACAGGATACTGAGTTGGATGATCAGCCATGATCATATTAAATGGCGGTGCAGGCTCGAAGGGCAGAATGGCCTACTCCTGTACCTATTTTCTATGTTTCTATGTTTCTAATAAGGAGTAAGCCATTTAGAACGGAGACGAGGAAACACTTTTTCTCACAGAGAGTGGTGAGTCTGTGGAATTCTCTGCCTCAGAGGGCGGTTCTCTGGATGCTTTCAAGAGAGAGCTAGATGGGGCTCTTAAAGATAGCGGAGTCATGGGGATATGGGGAGAAGGCAGGAACGGGGTACTGATTGGGGATGATCAGCCATGATCACATTGAATGGCGGTGCTGGCTTGAAGGGCCAAATGTCCTACTCCTGCACCTATTGTCTATTGTCTATTGTTGTCACAGCTCCCACTGCAAAGTCAGGCTGGGAGCCTCAGCACATTAATGCACACCTTCAGAACCTGACCTCCAGGCCGTTAACTGGTTCAGCTGGATGACTGGAACGAGGAGCATCTCAAGGAGATGAGGAGGAATGTGTGGGATTGTAAGATAGGGACAGTGGGAAATGATGAATGAGTTAGGTGAAGCTGGGACAAAACCCAGCGTGGAGCAGATGTCGAGAAGCGGAGGGCTTTGCGTGAGATTGGAGGGGGTGAGGGGGGATGGGTGGAGGGCTTGGATAGAAAAATAGAAACATAGAAAATAGGTGCAGGAGTAGGCCATTCGGCCCTTCGAGCCTGCACCGCCATTCATGGCTGATCATCCAACTCAGTATCCTGTACCTGCCTTCTCTCCATACCCCCTGATCCCTTTAGCCACAAGAGCCACATCTAACTCCCTCTTAAATATAGCCAATGAACTGTGGCCTCAACTACCTTCTGTGGCAGAGAATTCCACAGATTCACCACTTTCTGTGCGAAAAATGGTTTTTCTCATCTCGGTCCTAAAAGATTTCCCCCTTATCCTTAAACTGTGTGACCCCTTGTTCTGGACTTCCCCAACATCGGGCACAATCTTCCTGCATCTAGCCTGTCCAACTCCTTACGAATTTTGTCAGTTTTTATAAGATCCCATCTCAATCTTCTTAGGTGGAGGGGGGGGTTATAGGAGTGGGGAAGGGGGAGGGGGGGATTGGAGAGGTGGAGGGGTGGGATTGGGGGGAGGGGTGGAGGGAATGAGATTGGAGTGGGGGAATGGGAATGGTGGAGGGGCTGAGGGAAGGGGGTATAGGGGGGCAGATTGGAGAGGGGAAAGCATGGGTTTGGAGGGGTGATATTGGAGTGGGTAACGGAGGGTTTGGTGGGGTGAGACAGGAGGGGTGAGATTGGAGGGGGTGAGGGGAGGGGTTTGAGTGGGGGGGGAGATTGGAATGTGGGGAGATAGGGGTGGGGGAGGGGAGGGGAGATGTCCGGAACGTCGATGGTGTGCTGGCAGGTCCGGAGAGGGCTTTGCATGGGATTGGTGGGGGTGAGGGGAGGGGTTTCAGGGGGTGGGGCATCCGGGAGACCCCTTGTGGAGGTGGAGTGTTGGAGATGGGAGAAGGGGTCCTCATTGGGAGGCAAGGAGTCCTTGCAAGGGAATGAGCCAGGGGGGGGACATTCACATAGGTTTGGTCCAGGTGGGCCATGTTCATAGGCGATAGGAGCTGAATTTGTCCATTCGGCCCATCAAGTCTACTCCACCATTCAATCATGGCTGATCTATCTCTCCCTCCTAACCCCATTCTCCTGCCTTCTCCCCATAACCCCTGACACCCGCACTGATCAAGAATCTGTCAATCTTTGACTTGGCCTCCACAGTCTTCTGTGGCAATGAATTCCACAGATTCACCACCCTCTGACTAAAGAAATTCCACCTCTTCTCCTTCACAAAGGAATGTCCTTTTATTTTGAGGCTGTGACCTTTGGTCCTAGACAGCCACCAGTGGAAACCTCCTCTCCACATCCACTCTATCCAGGCCTTTCACTATTCGGTAAGTAACATTGCACCAAGATTCCATTTTCGCTTTGAGCATCTGCTCATTCTCATTGATATTTCTGTACGGTTTTCGAAGCGATAAGTAGATTTAGTTTAGTTTAGTTTAAAGGTACGTCCTTTAATTCTGAGGCCGTGCCCCTCTGGTCCTAGACTCTCCCACCAGTGGAAACATCCTTGGGCCACTTGGACTCTACTGAGCCAAGGTCCAGGTTTGGTGGCACAACTTTATGCCGATTATGGTAACGCAATGGGGCACGCTGGTTGGGTTTTTCCCCGTTATCTTACGCCCGTCTCAGTCCGATCTTTGTTACCGTTAAATGTTTCTCCGTAGATAGACTTTCCACCGTCTCCTCGACTTGACAGGACATCTGTGGTTTCACAAAAGAAAGACAGCTGTATGAGTTCTCTCCCTTTCTGTCGTGGGGTAGACTGAGACTGACTCCCCCCCCCCCCCCCCCAATCCTTTCCACTCGTCACTTTAATTTCATGTTTCATGTACCTTGTGACTATTGACAGATCAATTTCCCTCCTGATAAATAAAGCTCTATCTTATCGTATCATACATATCAAAAACATGAATGTTTCAACAGTTCTGTGACTAGCGTGTAGGATAGTGGTAGTGTGATCGATGGTCAGCACAGATTCGATGGGCCGAAGGGGCTGTTTCCACGCTGTATCTCTATAGTCTAAAGGCTAAAGTAAATGAACATGGTAAATATATATTTCCTCCTGCATTGAAGCTACGCTGGAGTAACTCAGCGGGACAGGCAGCATCTCTGGAGAGAAGGAATGGGCGATGTTTCGGCTCCAGACCCTTCTTCAGACTGAGAGTTAGGGGAGAGTGAGACTAGAGATGGGGAAGGGCAAGGTGTGAAAACGACAGATCAAAGCAGACGATGTTCGGGGAAACGTAGAATGGTTCATTGTTAGAAACATTGAAATAGACAATAGGTGCAGGAGTAGGCCATTCGGCCCTTCGAGCCAGCACCGCCATTCAATAAGATCATGACTGATCATCCAGAATCAGAGCCCGTTCCTGCTTTCTCCCCATATCCCTTGATACCGTTAGCCCTAATGGCCCTGTCCCACGATGCGAGTTCGTTCTAAGAGCTCTCCCGAGTTTAAAAAAAAAATCAAACTCGTGGTAAGCACGGAGAATGAACGTAGCGGGTACGTCGTAGCTCGGGGACGTCTCTTAGCGGCTCGTAACGCTGACGGCAGGCACTCGCTCGGGAAGACTCGTGAAGATTTTTCAACATGTTGAAAAATGTCCACGAGAGCCCCGAGTACCGACGAGTGGCCATTACCGTAAATCTCCGAGTTCGAATCAGGGCGAACTCGGGGAGAACTCTTTGAATGAACTCGTACAGTGGGACAGGGCTTTAAGAGCTATATCTAACTTGTTAGCTGAGGGGAAGGTGACAAGGAAGCAAAAGAGACGGTGAACCCCTATTGCATCACTGTGCCTCTGTAATTATTAATTGTACTGAAGCTGCCTGGATTACATTCAACACTACTTGTGCCTGAATATTTTTACTGCCCCTGCTTCCTTGCCCTCCCACCCACTGCATAACAAGAGGATTTCAGTATAGGAGTAGAGAGGTTCTTCTGCAGTTGTATAGGGCTCTGGTGAGACCACATCTAGAGTATTGTGTACAGTTTTGGTCTCCTAATTTGAGGAAGGACACCCTTGTGATTGAGGCAGTGCAGCGTAGGTTCACCAGATTGATCCCTGGGATGGCGGGACTGTCATATGAGGGAAGATTAAAAAGACCAGGCTTGTATTCACTGGAGTTTAGAAGGATGAGGATAAGGATATCTTATAGAAACAGCACCGCCATTCATTATGATCATGGCTGATCGTCCCCAATCAATAACCCGTGCCTGCCTTCTCCCCATATCCCTTGACTCCACTAGCCCTTAGAGCTCTATCTAACTCTCTCTTAAATCCATCCAGTGACTTGGCCTCCACTGCCCTCTGTGGCAGGGAATTCCATAAATTCACAACTCTCTGGGTGAAAAATTTTTTTTCTCACCTCAGTCTTAAATGACCTCCCCTTTATTCTAAGACTGTGGCCCCTGGTTCTGGACTCGCCCAACATTGGGCACATTTTTCCTGCATCTAGCTTGTCCAGTCATATTATAATTTTATGTTTCTATAAGATCCACCCCTCATCGTTCTAAACTCCAGTGAATACAAGCCTAGTCTTTTCAATCTTTCCTCATATGACAGTCCCGCCATCCCAGGGATCAATCTCGTTTAAATCTCGTCTAAAAGACACTTGGACAGGTTTGTTGATAGGAAAAGGTTTTGGGGAATATGAGCCAAACACGGGTAAGAGGGACTAGTGTAGGTGGGGCAGATTTGGGTGACATTGGACTGAAAGGCCTGTTTCTGAGCTTGACAACTGTTGCCCACCTGCCAGCGTTCGGCCCACATCACTCTAAACCTGTCTGATCCATGTACCTGTCTAAATGTTTCTTAAACAATGTCTCTTTCATAGCAAAAGGATTTGAGTATAGGAGCAGGGAGGTTCTACTGCAGTTGTACAGGGTCTTGGTGAGACCACACCTGGAGTATTGCGTACAGTTTTGGTCTCCTAATCTGAGGAAGGACATTATTGCCATAGAGGGAGTACAGAGAAGGTTCACCAGACTGATTCCTGGGATGTCAGGACTGTCTTATGAAGAAAGACTGGATAGACTTGGTTTATACTCGCTAGAATTTAGAAGATTGAGAGGGGATCTTATAGAAAGTTACAAAATTCTTAAGGGGTTGGACAGGCTAGATGCAGGAAGATTGCTCCCGATGTTGGGGAAGTCCAGGACAAGGGGTCACAGCTTAAGGATAAGGGGGAAATCCTTTAAAACCGAGATGAGAAGAACTTTTTTCACACAGAGAGTGGTGAATCTCTGGAACTCTCTGCCGCAGAGGGTAGTTGAGGCCAGTTCATTGGCTATATTTAAGAGGGAGTTAGATGTGGCCCTTGTGGCTAAGGGGATCAGAGGGTTTGGAGAGAAGGCAGGTACGGGATACTGAGTTGGATGATCAGCCATGATCATATTGAATGGCGGTGCAGGCTCGAAGGGCCGAATGGCCTACTCCTGCACCTAATTTCTATGTTTCTATGTTAAACATTGTGGTGGGGTGCAGAAACTCTACAACTCTGCATTATGAGTCTAATTCAGGGAAGATTTTCAACCATTTCATGTCGCATACACCATAATATTTACCACGCTGTGCTTTTAAACCTGGTAATAGTTACTGCTGTGGCTACTCCCAATGTGTGGAATTCTGATCAACGTCAGATGGCACAACCATGTTCTTCAATTGGCTTGTAGCAACTGTTTTACACAACAAAGGACACGGTGGCACAGTGGTAGAGTTGCTGCCTCACAGCGCCAGACAGGGTATCTCATTGAAACATCTAAGATTGTTAAGGGTTTGGACATGCTAGAGGCAGGAAACATGTTCCCGATGTTGGGGGAGTCCAGAACCAGGGGCCACACAGTTTAAGAATAAGGGGTCGGCCATTTAGAACGGAGACGAGGAAACACTTTTTCTCACAGAGAGTGGTGAGTCTGTGGAATTCTCTGCCTCAGAGGGCGGCGGAGGCCGGTTCTCTGGATGCTTTCAAGACAGAGCTAGATAGGGCTCTTAAAGATAGTGGAGTCAGGGGATATAGGGAGGAGGCAGGAACGGGGTACTGATTGGGGATGATCAGCCATGATCACATTGAATGGCAGTGCTGGCTCGAAGGGCCAAATGACCTACTCCTGCACCTGTTGTCAATTGACACCCGGGTTCAATCCTGACTACGGGCGCTGTCTGTACGGAGTTTGTACGTTCTCCCTGTGACCTGCGTGGGTTTTCTCCGGGTGCCCCAGTTTCCTCCCACACTCCAAATACATACTGGTTTGTAGATTAATTTGCTTCTGTAAATTGTAAATTGTCCCTAGTGTGTGTGTGTGTGTGTGTGTGTGTGTGTGTGTGTGTGTGTGTGTGTGTGTGTGTGTGTGTGTGTGTGTGTGTGTGTGTGTGTGTGTGTGTGTGTGTGTGTGTGTGTGTGTGTGTGTGTGTGTGTGTGTGTGTGTGTGTCTAGGATAGTGTTAATGTGCGGGGATCGCTGGTCGGCGCGGATTCGGTGGGCCGAAGGACCTGTTTCCACTCTGTATCTCGAAACTCCAATGTAATGGCTCAGCGTGCTGGAATAACTCAGCGGGTCAGGCAGCATCTGTGGAGAACATGGATAGGCGACGTTTCACAGAGTGCTGGAGTTACTCAGCGGGTCAGGCAGCATCTGTGGAGAACATGGATAGGTGACGTTTGGCTTAGGACCATTTCTTCAGAGAAATTGTTTTACCTCCTCCTTGAATCCAGCCGTTCTTCACCAGTCTGTGGAATATCGTTCCTTTGTAGCATAGCTGTGAGTCTGTAGATGTGGACTCTGCAGTTGCTGCAGTCTTTGCAGTCTCTGCAGTCTCTGCATTTTCTGCAGTCTCTGCATTCTCTGCAGTCGCTGCATTCTCTGCATTCTCTGCATTCTCTGCAGTCTCTGCAGTCTCTGCATTCTCTGCATTCTCTGCAGTCTCTGCATTTTCTGCATTCTCTGCAGTCTCTGCAGTCTCTGCATTCTCTGCATTCTCTGCAGTCTCTGCAGTCTCTGCATTCTCTGCATTCTCTGCAGTCTCTGCAGTCTCTGCATTCTCTGCATTCTGCATTCTCTGCATTCTCTGCAGTCTCTGCATTCTCTGCATTCTCTGCAGTCTCTGCATTCTCTGCATTCTCTGCATTCTCTGTAGTCTCTGCAGTCGCTGCAGTCTCTGCATTCTCTGCAGTCGCTGCAGTCTCTGCATTCTCTGCAGTTGCTGCAATCGCTGCAGTCGCTGCAGTCTGTGCTGTACACAACGTCTCAAAGTTCTTGCAGGTTTTCGGACACTTATCTGTAAAAAGCTTTGAACGGTCATTGATTAGTAACATGTGCAGGAAGGAGCTGCAGATGCTGGTTTACACGGAAGATAGACACAAGATGCTGGAGTGACTCAGCGTTTCTGGAGAAAAGGAATGGGTGACGTTTCAGGTCGAGACCCTTCTTCAGACAGATTAGTAATAATTCCTTACTATCTAACTCTCAACCTCTGGCGCTGTGAGGCAGGAGATCTGTGTCCGTTCCTGACCTCGGGTGCTGTCAGTGTGGAGTTTGCCCGTTCTGCCTGTGACCACGTGGGTTGCCACCGGGTGCTCCGGTTTCCTCCCACATCCCAAAGACGTGCGGGCATGTAGGCTAATTGGCCTCTGTAAAATTCCCCCTAGTGTGTAGGGAGTGGATGAGAAAGTGTGATAACACAGAACTAGTGTGATCGGGCGATCGATGGTCGGCATGGACACAGTGGGCTGAAGGGCCTCGGTTCTACGCTGTATCATTCAATCAATCAATCACACATTTATCATGACATTTAAGATCAATTATTCCCTTGTTAATTAGTCATAGAGTGATACAGCATGGAAACAGGCCCTTCGGCCCAACTTGCCCACACTAAACCAACATGTCCCATCTACACTAGTCCCACCTGCCTGCATTTGGCCCATATCCCTCCAAACCTGTCCTATCCTTGTACCCGTCTAAATGTTTTTAAACACAGCGATAGACCCTGCCTCAACTACCTCCTCTAGCAGCTCATTCCATACACCCACTGCCCTTTGTGTGAAAAGTTAACCCTCTGATTCCTATTAAATCTTTCCCACTTTAAACTTCTGTCCTCTGGTCCCTGATTCCTCTACTCTGGACAAGAGATTATGTGTCTCCCGATCTATCTCGTGATTTTATACACTGAATTCAGTCTAATTCTGAAGATAGGAGGGCAGAAAATAACGCCAGTGCATTCCTTACCTCCAATAACAATTTCCCAACAGGCTGTTGATCAATGGCAATCTCCAAGTAGACAAATATGTGCTGCAAGGAAACAGACATTAAATATTAAATATCACAAACATGCCGTTTCTTTAGTCAGAGGGTGGTGAATCTGTGGAATTCATTGCCACAGACGGCTGTGGAGGCCAAGTCAGTGAATATTTTTAAGGCAGGGATAGATAGATTTGTGATTAGTACGGGTGTCAGGGGTTATGGGGAGAAGGCAGGAGAATGTTGTTTAAGAAGGAACTGCAGATGCTGGAAAATCGAAGGTAGACAAAAATGCTGGAGAAACTCAGCGGGTGCAGCAGCATCGATGGAGCGAAGGAAATAGGCAACGTTTCGGGCCGAAACCCTTCTTCAGACTGGTGGGGGGTGGAGGGGAGAAGAAAGGAAAAAGGAGGAGGAGGAGCCTAAAGGCTGAGGGATGGGAGGAGACAGCAAGGACTAACAAAATTGGGAGAAAGCAATGTTCAGAGTCAGTCTCAGTCTACCCCATGACAGAAAGGGGGAGAACTCATACAGCTGTCTTTCTTTTGTGAAACATTGAAACATTGAAAATAGGTGCAGGAGTAGGCCATTCGGCCCTTCGAGCCTGCACCGCCATTCAATATGATCATCCAACTCAGTATCCTGTACCTGCCTTCTCTCCATACCCCCTGATCCCTTTAGCCACAAGGGCCACATCTAACCCTCTTAAATATAGCCAATGAACTGACCTCAACTACCTTCTGTGGCAGAGAGTTCCACAGATTCACCACTCTCTGTGTGAAAAATGTTTTTCTCATCTCGGTCCTAAAAGACTTATCCCCTTATCCTCAAACTGTGACCCCTTGTTCTGGACTTCCCCAACATCGGGAACAATCTTCCTGCATCTAGCCTGTCCAACCCCTTAAGAATTTTGTAAGTTTCTATAAGATCCCCCCTCAATCTTCTAAATTCTAGCGAGTACAAGCCGAGTCTATCCAGTCTTGCTTCATATGACAGTCCTGACATCCCAGGAATCAGTCTGGTGAACCTTCTCTGTACTCCCTCTAGGGCAAGAATGTCCTTCCTCAGATTAGGAGACCAAAACTGTACGCAATACTCCTGGTGTGGTCTCACCGAGACCCTGTACAACTGCAGTAGAACCTCCCTGCTCCCTAATCCTTTTGCTATGAATGCTAACGTTCATATGTCCTGTCAAGCCGAGGAGACGGTGGAAAGTCTATCTACGGAGAAACATTTAACGGTAACAAAGATCGGAATGAGACGGGCGTAAGATAACGGGGAAAAACCCAACCAGCGTGCCCCATTGCGTTACCATAATCGGCATAAAGTTGTGTCACCAAACCTGGAGCTTGGCTCAGTAGAGTCCAAGTGGCCCAAGGATGTTTCCACTGGTGGGAGAGTCTAGGACCAGAGGGCACGGCCTCAGAATTAAAGGACGCACCTTTAGAAAGGAGAAGAGGAGGAATTTCTTTAGTCAGAGGGTGGTGAATCTGTGGAATTCTTTGCCACAGACAGCTGTGAAGGACAAGTCAATGGATATTTTTAAGGCAGAGATAGATAGATTATTGATTAGTACGGGTGTGAGGGGCTATGAGGAGAAGGCAGGAGAACGGGGTTAGGAGGGAGGGATAGATCAGCCATGATTGAATGGCAGGGTAGACTTGATGGGCCAAATGGACTCAATCTGCTCCGATCAACTATGAACATATGTTCAATGCAGCTGTTTTCTTTCACAAAGCTTGGAAATGTGAATCACTTCCATCCCAACGGAGGCAAAGAAACAAGATTATTTTATATTATAATACAACTAGATCAGTATTATTATAAACCCTCATTATAATCGACCATAGAGGGGGGGGGGAATGGTTCATAAGATCATGTGATAGGAGGGGAATTAGGCCGTTCGGCCCATCGCATACTCTGCTGTTCAATCATGGCTGATCATATCTGTCTCTCTCTCAGCCCCATTCTCCTGCCTTCTCCCCATAACCCCTAACACCCATACTAATCAAGAATCTATCAATCTCCACCTTAAAATTATCCACTGACTTGGCCTCCTGTGGCAATGAATTCCACAGATTCACCACCCTCTGGCTAAAGAAATTCCTCCGATCTAGCCGATTGTCCGCAGTAACTGACTCGGGGTTTATCAATGTAGAGCTAGTAGAAACAAAGAACTGCAGATGCTGGTTAATACACAAAAAGACACAAAGAGCTGGAGTAACTCCTGGATAGAATGACCTGGATGTGGAGAGGATGTTTCCAACAGTGGGGCAGTCTCGGACTAATGGTCACAGCCTCAGAATTAAAGGACGTTCCTTTAGGAAGGAGATGAGGAGGATTTCTTTAGGATATTTTTAAGGTGGAGATCGACAGATTCTTGATTAGTGCGGGTGTCAGGGGCTATGGGGAGTAGAAAGGAGAATGGGGTGGAGAGGGAAAGATAGGTGGAGTAGACTTGATGGACCGAATGGCCCAATTCTGCTCCTATCACTTATGAACATATAATCAGAGGGTCGGGCAGCATCTCTGGAGAATATGGATAGGTGATGTTTTGGGTCAAGACACTTCTTCTGGAATTGGTCCAGGAATGCAGGTGAGTTGACAGCACTGGCCTGCTGGCGAAAGGTTCAACAGCTTAAAACACACACCATCAATAATAGGTAAGAGTTTTACTTATATTACACATCTTCAGGCTCCTCTGTGCTGATTCTGAACCTATCTTAGTCAATAGACAATAGGTGCAGGAGTAGGCCATTCGGCCCTTCGAGCCAGCACCGCCATTCAATGTGACCATGGCTGATCATCCCCAATCAGTTCCCCGTTCCAGCCTCCTCCCCGAATACTGAAGATATGAAAGTGAATTAGGTGTCAAGTTAAACTTCTTTTTATGCTTTATCTGATGGGATAAATTGCAGACTTGATTTTTAAAATCTCAAAATTTTGTAACATTGCTACTATGATATTTGTACTCCCTGGCTTTTGACCATGCCTGAGGCTTTGCTTCTGTTTGTGGTGTTTTTGATGTTTCTTTATTTTACATGTCTTTTCCTACTATTTCTTTTGATTGTTATTTTTGGTGTGTATTAACTTTTTTGTCAATGATTAGTGATGTACAGCACTTTGTTGCAACTATGTTTGTTTTTAAAGTGCTCTATAAATAAAATTATTATTATTTTTATTATTATTATATATCTATGGACTCCTATGGACCCGTTACGAACATTCTCCGAGTTTGAATCAAGGGGAAAACTCGGGAGAATTCGTGGGCAGCTGGGGAATGTGGGACAGGCCCTTTAGTCCGTAGTGTGGCTGGACGATGGGGACTCACCTTGGTGTTCTTTAGGTACTTTGAATGAAAGTCATCGGTGATTGCTCGATACAGCGATTGCGGTCTGTAGTCAGTGTAGGCAAACTCCACCCTGGCCCACTGCAGGAAATCCTTCTCATCACCCA